>NW_026267754.1:50290-88849 GCF_000697945.3 Frankliniella occidentalis
GGGACCGGGGGGGGGGGGCTGAGAGCCGAGCCAAGGGCCCCGCCACAGGACCGCGGAGGGGAGCCGCGAGAGCCCCCCGGGGGCCATCGGCAGCCTCCGCGGACCACGCAGCCACACACAGACACGTAGTGCACACACATTCAGGAGACAGGGGGCTCGTCGAAGGGCCTAACCCCAGCGACACGTCTCTTTGTCCTCCTCTGTTTCATCCAGAGAATGGGGCAAACTCGTTCTTACGACTCGCGCGGCCAGTCAGCCCGCAAAGCTAGCCGCAGGGCGCTGGGGGAAGGGCAGGGGATTGTCGGGGCGAAGGGTGAGGTGCGGGGGGGGGGGCGTCGTTGACTCATTTTGCGGAGAGTGTGATGATCCGCTGGAGGGAGGTCGAGGGAGGGGGGGGGGGGTAATTGGATGGAGCCTTGGAGACAACGCCAGCCCCGCAGGCGCACGGATTGATTCCTGAGAGACAGAGCGGTGGCGCAGGGAGGGACGGGGACGTGGCGCGGTGACGCCGGGGGCGAGAATGAGAAATCACCCGGACACCTACGAGCACCAGCAGCAGGCAGCCCGGGAGGTTTCCTTTCTCACTGGCTCTTCGTTTTTGTTTGTATTTTTTTTTTTTACAGTGTACACTTCCCCGCCTCTCCTCCCGGACGACGAGCGCAATCCGCGCGACGTTCGTCGTCGTCGTCGTGAGACAAGCGCGGGGGAGGCGGCGGTGGTGGCGCCGGCGGGAGGGAACTGCGGCCCAAAAAAAGGAAAAAAAATAGGACCGAAGGGGGAAGATGGCCGAGCGTGACGGATGATGAAAAATGACGAGTTATTGTCACTCTGCCGCGCCACGCCACGCTCTACCACTTGCGCCCACAGCGGGCGGCGCTGCTCACCCCTCGGCCGATGCCGGGGAGGGGGGGGGGCAAAGGGGGCGCCAACTCCACTATTAATGAGGGCCGTGTAACGATGTGTAGCGATTGGCGATCAACAAGACGAGAGAGGGGAGGGGAGACGAGCACCACGACCCACAAACAGTGGTGTACTGGAAGTCCGCAGCTATGTAAAGAAATGAGAGTATTTTTTTCCATTACCCGCCTAGTTTACCTGTTACGTAAAAAACAAGAAGCACCGTCGTCGCCCCAGCCAAAGCTTCCGTCCGGCCCTGTTATAAAACGAGAAAGGGCGAGGAAAAAGAGGGGGTGGGGGCAGGTACTTTTCCTTTTAGTAAAGGGTCTTAGTGACTGCCTAAAAAGATACGCTTGCAAACGCAGTTAAAATTTGAGATACATCTGAAAGATTGGCAGTTCGCGTCAGTGACGAGCGCGAACGGGTTCAGGGGAGCTCACGCCCCGCGTCGCCCCGTCGAGGTCACCAGGGGGGTTATCGAAATGCCGTTAGAGCGGGGCGGGACGGGGGACGACGGGGAGGGGTCGTACCGGCCATACGTCGCACCTGTCAGATAAGCGGTGCGCAACGGTCCGGGAAAAGGAACGCTCGAGGGGCTGGAAACGCTGGAAACAACGGCACTTGAACCCGCTTACCATAGCGGCGCGGGGTGGGCGAGTCGCAAGTGGCGCCACCCGGGTAAGGCAACGGGGAGGCTATTAGCAGATGATACCTTTAAAACCTTTTGATTGAAAATAAGGAATAACTTTAATAACTTTAAGGTGTCAGCTTGCTTTTGCTCGCGATAAGGACAGATAACTAAGCGGAGACCAGAAAACAATTTCTTTGGCGCTGGGAGAATGGTGTCCGCGAGTGAGTGGCTGGCTGGCTGAGGTTCGCGTCCAGGCGCGGTTTTAAGGGGGAGGGGCGGACTCCCCCCCCCTCCCCCCGGGTCGACCTAAATCGCCCCCTTCGGTAGGTAGGCAAATAGCTCCGAAATAGTGGGCATAGTAGAAAAAGTAGGCAACCCACAGCAAATCGCCCCCTCCGTCAGACGGACTTAAAACCGCGCTTGTTCGCCCCAGGCCCCTTCCTTTACCCCACCTAACAATACTGCGCCAGGCAGGGCAGACCGCGCAGGCTGCGCGGCGCGTTACCCGTCCCTGCACAACAATACTAGGGCCACCGACGCCGGCCGCTCTAACCGGCGACTTATCTCCACCACAACGCCGCTGGTACGCCAAGGACCTAAGTCAGAATGTGCCTCGAAAATAAAAATATTTATTCGCCACTCTTGGTAGACAGGAGTTGCCACACAACGGTTGGTGGTGGAAAAACATAAAACAACCTCTGAACGTAGGAAATACTCACCCCCCACTCAAACACAAGTGCGGTGTAAACGTACGTCGTTTCGTAGAAGGCCGAACGTCATAGGGTAACACGGGACGGTGCCCTATGCCATTAATGCGGCTAACGATACTAATAAGCTATTTGAGAACCCAACTCGACCCTAGAACTATCTCAACCGGAGGGTGCCACTCCACTTCTCGAAAGACATTTCTTGCACAAATCAGCACCGGTAAGCTCAGCATACGATTGAAAACCCTCCCTTTCTTATTGCTGGTCGGAGAATAGCTATTTGCATATGTACTAGAACTTACCTTGTAGTGCCTTACCTTGAGAAGAAACGGCACGGCGACTTCCTAACCTCCAATCGCCAACCGGGGGTGTCGGTGGTATCTTCGAATCACGGACACCAAAAACGACTATCAATAAAACATCACTGACCCGAATGACACAAGAGAACACTTCCCAAAAGCTTTCAGTTCATCAACATAATCAAAAACGAGATCACAACCACTAGAAACCCTCAACAGGTCTCAACACGCTCAGCCGCCGGCGGTCGGTCGGTGTTACCAAAACAACAGAGTCTGGCGTGGCGTGGCGTAGCACTGGCACTGGCCGGTGGGGGAAGGGAGGGGATGTGAAGGATAGGGAATGCCAAAGGACTAGCTCATTGGTAATTAAAAATATAAAGGCGTTTATTAAACTATTCATACCTAGCCAATGGGTTAAATAACTATTTTAGTATCACAACCAATATTTTCTTTGCAGAACATAATGGCAAAATATTGAATAGAAAGTATGATCCGAGAACTGCAATGATCATGTCTGCTGAGTGATTGATACGGACCGCCGCACCATTTCGCGAAATTATTACATTGATTAGAAACAGCAATATACAGTAATTGCCACTTGAATTTTCTGCCATCTCAACAACAACAAAAAAGAGGCAAAAAAACACAAGAAAATAACACGACATCAACAATACGCATTCCGACTCTTCTATCAGCATTAACAAAGAAAATAGAGAACAATAACAAAACTAAACAGAAACATTCTATCACATACAAACATCAGAATATTGTCTTCTTTGGCCCAAATTTCAAATTATTATGGGTTTTTAGTCATCATATAAGTAAAAGCGAAGATAGATGTTATTTAGTTTTGAAAAGAATTTGAACCAAAGTAGATGCCAATCTTAAGCTGAATTATTCATGGGATTTGAATTTTCTTTTGCACTAATATAATATTGATCATTTCTCACAACATAATAAACCACATTACTTTCACCCAGACATATCTAGCCGGATACCATCAGTACAACAAGAATAAATAAGGATAAAAATAGACATATGCTGAACCTGCAGCATTAACTTTACCCATTTCTGACTGTAGATAAAACAAAGCTTTGGTTTCGTTTCACAAGGCCAACAACCAAATTGTTCTGCGCTACTTTGATACCTTCACAGCTCTGTGCACTCACCTATCAACATGTTAGGAGCAGCAATTTTTCCCCTAATGTTTTAGTATGTCTGCAGCATTACAATTCAATTTCTTCTTCACAAAAGCAATACAGAGTAAATCAATAAATGAAAACATACATAAAGTACTAAAGTACTACAGAAAAAGTACCTAGTTAACTACATACTATATACAATAGACACAAAATAAAATATTGTTCATAGATACAATTGATACCTTAACCCTTGGTGCACATAATGTTACTGTTAATAACATTGTTATTTAAAATATCAGTTCACATGCCTTACTTTATCAGTCAGCACATATAACATAAAGATGATTGGTAAATCTACTGAGAATGGTGACAAGATGAACCTAATTGCTGCCAACAAAAGTATCCTACGATTCTAAGGTAATTTAGTGCCTTGATAAGTTGAGACTATAAAATCCCCCCTTTTTATTACATCGGTAAAGATTAGATATCTAAATAATCCTACAGGGATGACAGACTAATGAATACATACCAGATTTTAATAGTTTCATTTATGCCTTAAGCTACTCTCATCTAATTTTAATATAGGAAGTTCAAAAGAAAATAAAGTTTATGTACAAAATAAAAATATTTGTGCATCAACAGACCAGCTATTCCTTTTTTCTTTTCATTCTACGTTCGGAGTTTGAATGATCTATATAATAAAAAAGACGTGATCTATATAAAATCTAGGAAATTTGACAAATGAATTAAACTAATCATCATTAAAATTTGAAGAACTTTTAAAGAGTGTGTAGCGGCGTTCATCAAACATTTCCTTAGCATACATTACTTGCTGAGATACCTATAAAAAAGTGAATCCATTTTAAGATTAGATTCTGAGCAGAGATACTTTGATACTTCAGTTGAAGACCTAAAGTATGTGGTGAACTTACCCATAAAGCTACTTTCTCAGAACTGCAGCGAACCAATGGACCCTTGAAACCAGGTTCGCCAGTATAATTCCCACTTGCAATTGTGACATTATCAGCTCTAATTTTCAATTTAATGAAATGCAAAGTGTTTGAGCCTTCTTGCTTTGCTACAGGTTGGCATTCTTTTAGTTCACTGTGGAAAATGAAAAAAGAAAGTAGTTCAAATTAGATAAGAGACCTGAGTTACTAATAATCCAAATGGATCATTGAATTTTCATCTTGCCTCAAATGTGCTTGCAAAACAACAGTTGCATTGAGTTGACTTCCAGATTGGGACCCAGAACAGGAAAACACTCTGACTTTTTCACTTGAGACAAGGATTCTTAGGTCTTCTGTTCCACTAAGTAAAACTTCATATGCCATCAATCTAAGGAAAAGAGAAGAAACATTATAACAATTGCAGAAACATAAAAAGGGAAAAAAGCATTTAAACTGGTTTAGGTAGCAAACTCACACTTCAGAATAGTTTTGTTCATTTATAGAATACAGATACTCCTGGCCTTCACTCTGTTTAGCCGAGTAAGGTGGGAGTAGACCACCTGGTCCAACCACGCACCGAGGTGCTCGGAAACGCGTAGGGGTCAACCTACTAGAGTCCCTACACAAATCTCTAAAGGCACTTGCTCCCTCAGATGCAAAATCAAGAATTCCAATAACTGGCTTAGTTACTGTGCCCACTAACCCTTTTCCAAACCCTGCTACAAAGCCCTGAAAAATAAATAAGCAATAAGAATATGGTTATAATAAGACCTGTTACTATCAGTCATTTTCATTTGAACTTACTGGTACTCCTTCATTTACTGCTCCATCCCAGGGCTGTTTTACGACACTTGTGATTCCACCGAGAACACCAAATCCAAAGCCTTTTAGTCCAGATGTGATGTGTTCCATAAAGGTATTGCCACCTCGTATTCTCCTCCTAGCCTCATCATGTTGCTCATCCATCATAACATGACCTAAACCATCACCAAGGGACTCTGCAACAGTCACCAATCAAAAATGGTGTCAAAATTTCAAGAACTAATCCAAAACAACATTGTGTAAAAGGTAATTGATAACAATATAAATGCATTACCGGTGAATTTTGCAGTTGAATTGGTGAGGCCATGGGTCACGTTTTTAACCAGAGTGGATACACTTCCATGAGAAATAAGGCCTGAAATTCCCTCTGAAACATCTGAAGCAAGGGCTGCAGGATTTCCCAAGAAATCACTAGATCCTAGGATATTGTGAGCTCTCCACTTTAACATCTATTTTATGATTCAAAAAAGTAAGGAATTGAATAAGAATTAAGTAAACACGAAACACCTTAATAAAACACAGCACGTATTGAATACACACTTGTTGGTAATGCTTGATAATGGATGCAAATAGAAACTGGCTAGTCTCAAACGGATGTTGCTTGACAAAACCTCCCAAATCGACTCCTGCATCCTCAAATTTGATGAGCCGCAAGCCTAGCTTTCGCTTCACGGCATGCAACTCTGGAGGGAGTTTGTTACTGGTAAAAACACTGAGTCGGAACTGCAAAAGAAATAAAATCAATTGCATTGTTTAAAATGAAGCAGATCTTACCATCTGTTATTATTTGCTTAGACATACCTCGCTTGGCAGTATTTGCAGGAAACCAAAGTAGTATCTTTTAGCATGTATAGAGGTAGCTTCACTTAAAATTCTCTGGGTTTCAAACTCACTCTCACCAACATCCTCCTGAGCTGGAATGGTTTGCTTGTAGCCAGTCCAAATCACCAACTTCAATAACAAAGACTCCTCAATACTCAAAGAAAGGCGTGTGATCTGGATAGTCAAGTACTGTAAAAAAAAGACAAAAATGAAAATAAACATTAATGCAAGGGATGCATCCTTACAAAACTCCCTTAGATTCATAGATAGATAGATACTAATATTACGATGTACCTTGAATATTTCAGCATTGATGTTAGGACTAGTGACTCTCTCTGCTTCAATCACAATGGCTGGTTGACATGGTTCTAGAGATCCATCTTTCTTTACAGGATTGACATAGAGAAGAACTGGGCAGGTAGAATTATAAAGCTGATTATCAACTTGAATGTCTTCCACACAGAGTGACAATTTTTGAGAAGCTGAACCCTTTTGAAGCTCCATGGCAATTCCCACAAGACGAATAAAGACAAGTTCTTCTGGAGGTTGGCGAGAGACAATTGACACACCTAATCCTCTATCCAAGAATAGGCATATCTGTAAAGATTGTAATATGTTGATTAAACAGGAAAAGAGGAAAAAAGGCACTTCTCATTTCTCAAGTTGATTAAGCATGACAGCAGAAACATACATTCATAAGAGCTCGTTCATTCGGAGATGATTGACCAGATTCATTATGGATTAGGGATGGTCTTTGTGTAGCCGAAATGTGTGCCCAATCTCTTTCTTCAAGTAAAGCAAACTTTTGCTACAATACAAAAGTATTTTGTGAGGTATAATTAATTTTTGTGGATATTTGTACATACAAAAAATATAAAAGTTAACTGAATAATTATTACCTTTTGTTTTATATCAACTATTTCCAGGACTCTAGTGGGTCCATCTGTGAGAACGTTCACAGCTAGAAACCCTGATCCAGGCCTTAACCTTTGACGGCTTACAGCTTGCTCTAGAGGTACTCCCTCCTCTGTCACACGATGGGTAATAGGTTGTGGAGGCCCAAGAACTGCCTCACACCCTAAAATAAACACCCAGAAAATGAAATTAGACAAATAAGAGCAGGCAAGAAGATCAGATATAAATTATGCCTAAAAATATAAATATGAGGTGACATCTAAAATGCTAGAAGGCTTAAAAGTCTGCTTTGGCTGCCAACTGCCATGCTCCAACTGTACCAATCAATGACCCACAAATATTATAAATTACCAAAGCCAACTTGCATAGCCCGCAGAATGCACAAGTTTTATCAATAAAATTGGAGTACAGAAGTATACATACACTGCTGCCAGCGAGCCCCAGATGCACCAGATGGGCCTGGAACACCAGGGCAGTTCACATGCATCAAGCTCATAAATGCCCCCCATGCACACATACCAAATAACAATAAAAAGAAAACATTACAAAGATATTTTTAAACAATGAAAAAAGGAGACAATGCCTTATCACATTACACCAAGCACCTGGTTATATATGCATAAAATGCATTGAAAATAAATAAGGAATGAAAATTCATAAATAAAGAAAAGGCCTATAAGGCTACAACTACCGAACAGCTGCCTGAACCATCACTTACCCTTATGGAGCCCAAAGAAGCCATCTTTTGCCTGGACGCACATGTTATTATGAGCACAACACAGCCGCCCGTCCTCTGTGAACCGCCAGGTCTGAGTCGACTTCCGACGGTTATCCACGCGGCGCAGCGTGAGGCCAACATATTGCGATGGCTGCGGAGCTGGGCCAGCTATGTCGAGCACCAGAATGTTGTCGGAGTGAGAGCCCGACGACGAACTGCCGCGGTGGTGGTCGCGCGGAGGCGAGCTGCCCTCATGTTGCAGCTGGCCTTCCCCCGTCATGCGCCACAGTTGGGATCGAGCTCCTTGCTCCTTGCGGGCCAACACCACCCTCGTCCCTCCCAGGGGTACGTCCAGGACCAGCTGTTGGCTCTCCACATCCGGCGGATCGAATGGACCGTCAGGGACACTGCACAAGGAACAGACGTGAGCAGGTTGCAATAGTTGTATATATAGATAAATGTATATATATATATGTATATTAATAGGATGCACAGAGACTGCAGCTCACTTCTTAAAGGTTCCTGTAAAAGCGATGTAAATGAAGTTTTCATAAGTGAGGTCTCTTCCTCGACCCAGCACATTCATATCATAGGATGCAGTAGCACCTCCTGGAGCAACTAAGGTGATACTTGGAGCTTGAATAGGCTCATCCCATGCATAAGGCATTGAGAGATGGGGACGAATGGATGAGTGTAGACTTTCTGTGTGAAAACAACTCTGAAAAAATAATAATATTAAAGAGGATATTCTTAAAGAGGATATTCTAACAGTTATTTTCATAAGCATGATCATTTTCTGGACTCAATAACAATGTTATACCTGGAAGAACAGTAGTGGTACTTCAGAATAGTTATCCACTCGAATAGGTGGTGGCATGGTGTTGGCATCCGAAAACACCACAAAGTAAGTTGCACCTTGAAGAACTATCTCCAACCGCAGGAAGTACATTCGTCCGTCATGGTCCCTGCAGAGAAAGATTCCAAACAAATACACTTCTATTATTAAAAATTTTGCTATAAAATTACAGTATAATGTTGCGCAAATTACCGTATGTTGATATGTAAGGAGTCTGTCACATTAATACGAAATCCTCCAGACCACAAACAATTTTGCACCCCAACTAAGCGCACACAAAGCAGCTGTTCTTTTTCCTGTCTTGGCCAGTGGAATGGTAAACAGCAATTAGGGACTGCTGTGAGATAAGTGGCTTGAGCTCCAGGGTCACTCTAAAAGAGAGAGAATTTAGAAAAAAAATTGTTTTAAATTCCTTTTTTTTAGAAAGACAAGGTGTTAAATAGGCATAGAGGCACTCACTAATGTAGTTGCAAAATATTTTTGAGCAAACTGGAGTTTATAACTTGAGCGATTAAAAAGCTGGTAATATGGTGAAAGTGTAACAATATTTGTGTGGCGATATCGCCCACGACCAGTTTTCACTTCAACTCCCATCAAGTAAATGACATCAGGTCGACTTTCTCTAAAAGATACCATCAGTCGGCAGAATTGGATGCCAGGATGTAGGTGGAAGTGGTCGCACCACTGTAAACAATTAAAAATATAGATTGATAAAAGCAGCCTCTTTGTGAATACAATTGTTTCACACTTTTTCAAATGCATTATTCACTGACTTGGGGAACACCCTCAGAGTGAACACCACTTCCAACACGGGCAACAACAGTTGGACTTGCGTCATGGTCAGAGTAAGAGAATAGCAGTGGGGCAACCATACGAGCTACTTCATGTTCAGCAAATTGTCCAGCTGTCTCTTCCGGAACACCCTCTTGACGAAACACGAGTGGCAGTCCAGTTTTGTTGACGATCCAGTAAGGGGCCCACACAACAACCTATAAGGTCATAAAAAGTTTAAGGACAAAAACTCACACTAAATTAAGATAAATGAAGGGGTTATACTTTAATACTTTACCTTCATGGCAGATCCTTTGCTCACATTAACACTTGACTGCAAGAAAAGGCGGCGAGATGAAAGGTCATGCAGTCGGAGACGTTGTGTAAAGCTGTTACTGGGCCGCGGAGGAAGGGCAAGGGTTCCAGCACCAGGGAAATTGTCAAGGTGAAATGAAAACTCAATAGAGCCATCAATGTCAACTTCGCGAACCGGATCTTGACCACCAGGTTTAATAACACCACTGACTCTAGAGGAGGTTAAAGTTTTGGAATGGACAGCATAGTGTAAATCATATGGTAACAAGTTGACTATTGTGACACAACACAAAAGAGTGATAGTGTGAGCAGGCTGAACCCAGAGGCCAGTGCGTTCGACAGGGTAATTCTCCCGCATAACAGCAGCACAAAATCTGGGTAAAAGAAAAAGCGATTAAAAAGGTACAAAGACAATAATTAGTGAAGGTATGAATTGTAGGAAGATCATATATCATACTTGTAACTATTTCCACGAGTAGTTTGACAAGTATGGGTTTCTTCCATAGTATCTCCAGGTTTAGTGACAGAAGCCCATGAGATAGGATGCATACTAAAAGCATGGTAACTACCAGTAACTGGCCGGATCCACAACTGTGCTAAAGCATGGGTCAAGGGTACTGGCATCACGGACTGTGGAGCAATTTGGATTGTTTTGACTCCAGCCCAAGCTGAAATTTGAAAATAAACAAATTAACATTGATTAATGTGGGTAACATAAATACAAAAACAAAACATCTGAACTTACCACTTCCTTGAGAATGTAGTGTGTTCTCAAGACGTAGTTCCACTGGGTCTTGAAGTTGATTCTTCAAAAGAAGAGCTGAGCGCACTGTGACCAATTTCTGTGCTGAACCCTCTAGTGTTACCTCCAACACAACTCTTGCTAGAGGAAGATCCATATGCTGGAGAATAAAGAAATCATCAGATTAAAGAATACTACGTAGAAAATTTCCAAGGAGAAACATTCGTGTTAGTTATCAGAGGAAACATGAGGGGAGATGTTTTGATAATGACCAGATCAGAGCAATCAAAATCAAACAAATTAAAATTGGGTTGATCAATCAAGACTTCAGGGAAAAATAGGATTCCATGAAGCTTGGGTTAAATATTCAATAGCTTTTCAACATACTGTATCCATCAATCATGGCAGAAAATTAGTCTCACAAAACACACTGAAAAGTAAATTAAATCTAAACAAGTCATGCATAAGCACATTCAGAGATATTGTTAACATACATCTCCACTGCCAGAGGGCAGCTTCTTCAAAAGCCTTTCTTTTACCTACACATAAAGAGAAAATGACATACTAAGATTGAAAAAGAAAATCATGTGTCTTTCCCTCGGTGATGTCAAAAAGACTAAATAACTTACTGATCTTTGAGACTCTGGCACAGCTGGTCGGAAATATATGCCAACTTTATCCACTGAAATTGGATTTATTGGACGCCAACCCTCAACACAAACACACAACTGATGAATTTTATATTTGTGTGAGTTCTGATGACGAAGCTTTCCTAATTGGACAAAAAGGTAAAAATAATTTATAAAATGAGCTAAGCATTAAGACTGAATTCTCCACAATAACATCATTATTTTACCTCTCTCCTCAAATGCAAATGGTACTGTTGCTCCTGGGGCTACTGACGTCCACCTCAAATTATGTTCTTCAGAATTAGGTTCTAAAACTCTGCATTAAAAGATAATTTACAGTCAAAGGTTTAATCTTCTTCTAACAAAAGGATCAAGTAAATTAGTGGTTACGCTATTCTCACCTATCAGCTGATGTGACACATGTAGTGAAAAATACTCTTGATCCAGTATCATTACGGAGAGCAAAAGGTACAAATGGAGCACGGCGGCGGTGCCCTGCTGGGCTTCCTGTGAGACGACTGTTGTTTGTGCAGTAGTAGTCTTCAGTCCAGTTTTCCTTAACTGCCTTGTACAGCTCAACTGCAGTGCTGGTAATATTCAAATTTAGAATATCATCAGATTTTATGGTTATTCCAGTATGCTCATTTCCGTCACTGACTTTTGTTCGATCCCAAAGCATTTTAAAGGACCAGGATTCTAAGAATGGTTCCCAACCAGATAACACTCGATTATAGTAATCTCCACCTAGTACACCTTCAACCTTAAAGCTACCAAGATTTCCATAATTCTGCTCTATATTTAGAGATGACAATGAAAGCTCTAGGAGAGGAACATCAGCATCCCTACAGTCATCAATCACACAAATACTAAGACATTTTATGTTGATTTGAATAAGCTGGAATGATAATACAGAGGGTTGTTCTGAGACATTGAGATGAGGGCGATTAACAGCATGTTGTGTTAGCCATAAGGCTGCATCATCAAGCTTTCCATCACATTTATCTAATGCTTGGGCACAATCATCTGTTTCAAAGCCAAGGACAGATAACTTGTGTACTTGACTAGTAAAATTTGCTGGCTGACAATGTTTTTGTAACTCTTGATTTCTTGCTGACATTGTCTGTTGCTTGAGTGATGATATCATTTGCATGAACATTCGGACATCATGGTACGAAAGCCTAACATTTAACTGCTGGGTTGTTTGAATAACAAGAACTTGCTCTTGATTCCCTTCTTCAGTATCTGATAATGACTGTCTTTTCAGATCCATATTGATGGTAACTGGATCAATGATTGACAAAGCAGTTTCATCCTCCATACCAAGCACACAAGAAAATACCTCACAATGGTTAATGTTTAGGGAGAGGGGCTCACTTTCCTGGCCTGGTTTAAAGGAGACAACAGTTGTACTTTTCAGTATGACTGCATTTGCATCCCACTGAGAAGTATCTTCCACAACCACAACTTCAGAGGCTGTTATGTTCAACTTGAGTTCATATGGCACAGTTGTTACCTCATCCCTCTCATCAGTCTGTGCTGGTTGAGAGCTGCTCAAGTTCACTTTTACAACTTCGTTGAAAGGATTTCCGGCGTTTTCTGATATAAAATCTTTCACAACTTCCCACCAGTCTAGAATAGCCATTAACCGCATGCTATTGAGTAGAACTGTAAACTTTGAGTAGTCTCTACGTTTTCTATGGTGGATTTCAGCTTGAACCATGTCCTTCGAAAAATTCATGTTGATCGGCTGAAGAATATTAGTAAAGACATTTGAGCGCTTATTGACTGGTTCATCTTGAAATCTTGTATCAGTGATGAGAATTTCTTGGGACACTAAGTCAATATCTTGAGATCGATCACTGTATGTTTCAACAGTGAGCTTCGATTTAATAAAATTGATACAAGCAAGTGAGGATTCTCCTTCACCTTGACTTGGAATGTGAGTTTGACCTGGAGAAAGGTCGCACCAAGGTTCTGGTCCATGATTTAATTGTAGCTTTAAGGTAACATCCACAAGATCTAAATGAATAGACATCAACATCCAGATGTTATCAGTCACTGGTGCATTCTGAAAAATAGAATAATTCTTTTTAGCAAAAAAAAAATGAATGAGAAGGAATAAAACAGACTACATTCACTACATTCACGCTCTGTACCAAAGCAGATTGTGCAGATGTATTAAAGCTGGTGTCGGTTGAACTGGCAATAACATCATCCAAGCACTCCCCAATATTGTAGGAAAGTAGGCCACGAATCAGTCGGTATTGGGATAGATCTACAGCAGCACTCAACCTTGACAATGTCCCTCGCACACTCATGTCAGGAACTGTGCGGAAAAAAATATTTTTAATTTACAGAGAAAAAAAAGGGTGGAAATGAGGGATTTCATTTTTCACAAAGTATTGACTATCTCATACCAAAATGGGAAAATGTGGAATCAAGGTTGCTTTCTAGTTGTAATTTCAGCTGGCATTTTTCACGGAGAAGTGAAGGTCCTCTTTTAGCAACAATGAAACTTCCGAGACGGAGAGAGGAAGACTCTCTTAAATTATCATAAGCACACAAGCGTTCGCCAGCATAAAGATCCATGTTCACTAAATCAATTTGCATCACATCAAGTAAAGGCCAATCTAGAATGTAGAAGACCACATGATTAATAGAACATTCAATTCAAAAATATAATGATAAAGAAAAGGATGGTATACCATTTGGGTCCTCAGGTTCGGAACAGACTTTGCTTATGGTTCCATCAGAAGCAGCAGTCATAAATTTATTGTTGATACTTAATTTACCAAGGTCTGCTACAAGTATTTCAGTTGAGTGTGAACTCAATGGTAGCAACAGTACTGGAGAGCCTGCTGTGACAACAAGAAGTCTACGGCTTCTCCTAACAACTTCTTCGGGTACCTGCAACAGAAAAAAAATTTCAAAGTCATGTCACAAATTTTACTAGAGATAGATAAATGAGAGAAGAGGCTGAGTCACAGACCTGACTAGCTGAACGGATATTACTAAGAACATTCTGAAGCTGTGAAAAGTGGCGGAAAAATGCATTTATCTCTGCAACAAAACGTTGTGTATGCACATAGAGGACTGATGACATCTCAATGCGGAGCTGAGAATCATGTTCTCTCTTCATTGTAGGGTCTGGAGCCCCATACCTAGCATTAAAAAAAAGTTATTAGAATCTAAACCAACAAACACTCCCTCTCATTCATAAGTAGCTGATTGAATGATAAATTTAAAACAGCTGTAACTCCACTTACCTGAAATAGTGTACATTAAGAGCCTCTGAGCCAGATGAGATAAAACGCTCTCGATAGAAAGCAGAATGAGGTGTAGCATCCATCAGACTCATTTTTCCAAGGCGTCCATCCAATGAAAGATCACCATTGCGGTTTAATATTTCAGCTGAGAGCTGCGACACATTAGCTCGAGCCACTTCATACTCTGGTCTATTTAAAACAAGAGTTAGAGACCAAATCTCTAGCTCTAACTTTATGTTATCTGTCTGTATACACTCAACAGAATCAGTCACACCAGAGCTTTTGGGCACTTGTTCCTAAAACAACAATTATTGAGAAATATTTTTTTTAAATGTTGTTAAAAATTCAGTTTTTTCTCTCTCATCTTACCTTTGGCTGAGCAGTTCGTTTGGAAGGACCAAATCCAAAGAAGTCAAGTATGACAACCCATGATTCAACATTAACAATAATATCGAGTGTGTTAAAATCAACATTAATACTCCGATGAATATTGTTGAATAGCGATGTTAGCTTTGGCGCATTACGGTCAACAAGTACAATATTAATGCGGACAAGAGTGTCATCTCTCATCAGTCTCCCACTGCTATGATGCTGTGGTGATGGAGGCGGGGTGCTAGGATAGTCTCCGGTGACTGAAGGGGCTGCTTTTCCTGCAAAGTAATTTTGTAAGTCACTAATTTTATCACACTGTGTTTAGCATTAGAATTAAAATAAATATACTGTATGTGTAATTTTTACTTTGTCGCTGTGTGACTTTTGATTTAGAGGAACCAAAGGCAGACTCATTTTCTAAATGATCTGGCAGTGATCCATGATGGTGATGACGTTTGAAGTGAAGATTGTCATGCACAAATGTGTTGGCACTGTTGAAGTTTCCACTCAAATTTGGGCAGGATTTTGAAACAAAAGCAGGCACATCACAGTACTGATTACGGCCTGTTTCAGATCCATTTGAAGATACTAAAAGAAACCGATGCTTTGAATCAGGGGGTTGAAGAAGATCCTCCATCAATAATGAGCGTAAGGACATCTGAAAATGTTGAAAATTGAACAGAGATGTGTTGATCAGAACCAGATATATAGAAAGAGATAATGCGAGTTTCTGACGCAATGTTTTCTACTGTACCTCTATGACAGTTTCATAGGGTCGCTGGCGTTCAAATTGCAGCTTAAAATCACTGCAGGACAAATCCACTAGACTTTGATCACCATTGCCAAGGTCACCCTTTAATTCCAGTGTGAATATAGGGAGTTCAAACAAAACTGAATGAGGTAAAAAGTACAGTATTAGATAAAAATCAAATAGGGAGTACAATACGCAATTGGCTTGAGAAGAATGTCCAACCTTTAACAGTTATTCGATGAGGAGGAGCAGCTCTGTGAAATTCAACAGCTGGAGTGCCTTGGTTAAGCATTCTAGCTCGTAGAGTTGAATCCATGCTAAGAGTTGACACTCCTGTATGTAGCTCTGATTCCTCCTCAGCTATGTCCCCTAAAGGAGCACGATGTGTAGCAGCGGATGGGCTTTGCCCTAGCATTGGTTGAGAGTTTGGGGAGGAGAAGGAAGGCCTACTGGTTGGTGCAGTTCCAGTCAACAAGCTATTCACTGTATCCAAAACTTGCTCATATTGTTGACGTGACAGTGATACCTTGAGTGGTGTGATAACACTCCCAGAAATCTAACAAAGAAATGATAATTTAAAAAAAAAATTATCAAATAAGCATTGCAAAAAAACAAAAGAAAGTGAGGTGTACCTGGATACTATCTTGTGACTGATACTCATGGAAATCAGCGGTGTTATCATCCAACAGTAGTGATGATAAACTATCTGCTTTTTGCATAATACCACAGCCCATTACACGTTCCACATCCAATTTTATTACTGTATCATGTAGTATGGGTACACCTGCCTCAGTACAAGCATAAAGTTGTTCTGCACGGAATAAGCTATCCACATGTCCACTGTAAATTTAATAATATCATGGTGTTATGGATAAAACTAATTCTTTCTAACACAGAAAATTTACTTCTCTTTACGAAAACTTACTGAGTAGAAAATCCTCCTAGCTTTTTAGCAACATCCAAAGTTTTCATTGTGTCAAGAGAAAATAAATTCATGTCACGAATTTCAATACTGTAACACTCCTTAGACTGTCCAGCTCCCCACAAATGTTCTTGGCTGTCTTGAACACCTAATTCATTGCTGTCCTGAATGTTACTGATGGAAATTTTACCTAAGTGGGCTACCAATACTTCAGAACTAATTGAAGAACGAGGCATAACAACAACTGGTGTATCTAAAACTACATCCAATCTGAAAATTTAAAAAAACAAAACAGATTTAAATAATATGTACTATAAAACAGTTAGTTTGTTTTTAAAAAAATAATAATGTTACAAAAAAACAAAATTTGGTTACTAACCTCAGCTCTGTCGATAAAGATTGACTATCATCCTCTCCTTCACCAGGGCTAGTAGGTGTGACGTTTCCCATAGTGTTGCAAACTGAAGGATTGGCAGTGTTTGGCATAGATTCATACACTTCAGAGGAGCGAGATACACTTCTTCTCCTCCTCTTGGGAGAAGAGAGTTCTGATCCTGAGCCACCATAAAACGAAGCAGAAAGGCGGCTGCTCATGTATAAACTTTGTGCAAGGGCCTCAGCTCTATATACAAAACACAAAAGTTAAATATTTCAAAGAGAAACAGGAGAGTTAAAAGCTTATAAGATAATGTGCTTCCTACAACACAACATACCTTGCATGGACTAGACCTAATGCCATTTCTGTGGCTGCAGACCTTATTGAGCGAGCTAAATTGCTAAGGTACTGTTTAAATTCAGAGGCACAAGAACCTAATTCATTGACAAGACAAGGTGAATGTGTATAAAGAACCGAAGCCATGCGTATTTTGATATCAACTGACTCAGAATCTGGTTGGTTTGCTGTAGAGACATACAGATAAATTAAATTGTGGTACAGTATATTTGCATCAGATGAAAATTAAGGATTACCAAAGACCTCCACATACGTGGTTAGATTTAATTTTTTTATAATTACCTGTTGTAGAAACTCCAACTGAGGCTGCAATACCTCCCAAAGAGCGGCTAACAGAAAAGCTAAAAGCTTGCACTTGTTTCTCCTCAGGACATGTAGATGCAGAAGGTTGTCCCATGGAATACAAATCTGCTCCAAAGCAAGAAGTAACATCTGGTGCCCTTTCCGAAACTAAAGGATCTTTACCAAGACTTAAGATTCTCTGATGCTTCTGACCTTCAGGAGTCAAGTCAAGTACTTGTAACCCCCCTAAAGATCCACCAACTACCAGCTGTTGACCTAATTAATACAAATGAAATGTCAAAACACGTCAGTAAGGAAAATTACCACTTTCAAAATTAAATTAATTACCTATCGTGGCATGAATTTTGGCTTCTGACATAGTAGCAGTAGCAATCTTTCTCCCAGTATGAACATTGTCTTTCAAAACAGCTCGAAGAAGAAGAACATTGAGACGATGAAAATCAAAAGTAAGTTCAGTTCGGGCTGTTGTGACAGGTGCACTGTCTACTGAGAGATGCCCATGAGGTATTTGTGCTGAAGCACTTGGACTTGGACTGTGAGAATTATCAGCATGATTATGGGAAGAAGATCGTCCACTTGGAGAAGAAGATCGCGGCACTTTAAGAAAGATTGATGAAACAAATTTAATGAAAATAAATACCTACATACCAACAGACCAAGAAAACTATAGGAAACAAATAATGGACAAACCATGAGTCCCAGTGTAACGTTTTCCTTGCTTCAACTGAGGGAAGACACGTCTTGAGAAGCCTATCAACTCAACAATTGTTTCTTGATTTGCTGAAATTTGAAAAATTATAATTGATTCAAAAATTTATCTATTGCCTTTTTCCAAAAAAATCCGTGCAAAGTAATAGATAGATTATAGATATATTTATAATCTTACCAATGATATCCAAGTTATTAAATTGCACTGATACAATTTGAAGAGCTTCCTTTGATGTAGAATCGTCAGGTTCATTGTTTGTGGGACAGTCTGGACTAACAAGTATAATTTCAATAGTAATAAGGGCCTCATGATCAAATGTATCCAACCCAACATAAGATGCTCGGGCAGAAAGTCCACCAGGTATGAATTGAGGAGATGTAATTGTTGGTGGTGGAGAGGGAACAGACCACGAAGGAGACACAGCTGGAGGAAACAGTTAAGGCTCTCAAATCTAGCTTTTAGATAACAAAATAAAAAAAGTGTCAAAGAAAAAATGTTGTTATTGTTACCTCGTGGTCCTGATGACTCATATTGAAGGCTTGAGAGAGCCTGAGAAAGTGCCAAAGGAGTTGTAAGTTTTGTTGACCTTGGACTTTGAACATCTGGAGATGGTGATCCAGGAGATGTTGGAGAGGTAGGCTCACTGTCACGTAAACTTCCACTGACACTGTCCATTCTGAAAAAGCAAAAAAGAAATCCAGCAGTTTAGATATTACATAAAAGAAATGTTTATATAGAAATGGATGTTATTTGATTCTTATAAAATCGTACCCAACATGTTTGTGACTGGCGACCAATAGTTCAAAATCTGGTCCAAAAGTCTGCAATGCATCAACAAGTAGAAGACTATGGACACTGAGGGAAAGTGAGGTGTCAAATGGTCTCTTGGTGAAGCCAGCTCTTACACCTGATACTTGCAATTCTGCCACAGATCTACCTCTTGATTGAACCTGTATAAGAATGATTTATAAACTTAACACAGGCATGGCTGCATTTTAAAGCCCAAACCATTAACTGATTTGCTTACTTCTAAAGCCATCTGATCAACAGAAAATTGTAGCATAACCAAACGAGACATAAGTTTTTCATTCTTCCTTTCCTTTTCTTCAGCCATATTTTCTTCTTCATTTGCATCCTCATCTGCACTGTCCTTTGGCATTTGAGGTTCTTGAGATCTATAGGAAAAAAGAATTTACAATATAATACACTGGTGTAGTTGTAGGTATCCATTACCTAGGATGGAGAAATATGCTCTTATTCCTGTACCTGAAAGGTGATGGAAGACCAGGGCCACTGATAATATCCACCATTGTCCGTAATGCCTCTATTTTCGTTTCATTAATGTGCACTACCAGTTTTGGAAGGTTTCCGCTAACAGTTAAACTAGGAAATTGAGGGTCTCGAGTAAAGACAACTCTCCTTTCAATCTGCAAACGAATGACTGGTCAGCAATAAGCCAAAACTAAAAGCATCACCATAAAACAGGAGAACTTACCTGAAGGGAAATGTTAAATCTGTCCAACACATGCAATGTGGACGTGCCTTTGAGATGGGCATATTTCCAGTTATCTTTTACTTTTCCCACAAGGATTTGTAAATCACCAAATTCAACAGTATACCTAGAACAAAAAAAACACATCAATTTCAGCAACATCTGAATATATGGAGGCTTATGAGTATAAGACATTCCCTGGCAATATAATTGTGGGAGGTCACTAGGTAGTGAAATGACTCACCGATCATACAGCCTATGATGTAATGACCATTCATTAAGTGCCTCTTTAGTTTGTTCCCCAGATAGTTGCGAATTCAAAGTTTCCTCAATAATTTCATCCACATCACTTTCTGAGTCACTAGCAGCACTTCCTGGAGGAGTTGAACATGGAGTCTGAAAAGCATCTGTAAAGACACAAAGCATATGTTAGCAGACTGAAATCACCAACAAATTGGGTACGTGAAACCAAAAGATTGCTTAGTACCATCTTCATCATCACTATCTCTTGTTGTTGTAATAAGGGGAGGAGGTGCATGTGTTTCTAGCCTATGGTTATCTTGAGTACTCAAATGGAATCTTCCAAAATCCACGACTGCAATGACTGCATTCTTATCACAGAAATGTTCCACAAGGATTATTTGAGGAGCTGATATATTAAGTTCTAGTTCCCATGTCTTACGGTTACTCTGAAAATTACATTGATCAGTCAGACATATAGTTATATGTAGTGCAGGAGAAAAATTTCAGTAACAAAAACCTCCAGTAAAACAATAAACATACCAAATGACCTTCTAAAAGTTCCTCCCAATTCCTCATTAGCTCCTTGCGAGTGCGCCGCTTCATTTCTTGGTAGCCATGGCGTGCTGCTTGACGCAAAGCATAATCAAGCTGTTGATAAGGTTGAGTGAAAAAATTTGTCAACCACTCTACAGCCGCTGGATTGTATACCACATCCAAAGATTGGGAACGAATATGCAGCCTGTAGTCGGAGTTGCTATGAAAAGGTTTGTGCTCATAGACTAATTCGAATAGTGATTCTTCAATTTGAGATGTGCGTCTAATAGGATTCGGAGTAGATGTGGCACCAATAGAACTGGCCTGGTTTCGGAGGCGCTGAAGCCCCGGTGGGAACGCTCGTGGCCCCCGGCTAGTAAGTGCACTTGGTGCAGAATCATGGCCTTGTGGGGCTACAAGCACTGGAAAAACTGTATCTTTGGTTAATCTATCCCATACGTACAGAGCCCCAAGAGATACACTGACGCGTTGGGAGCCTGTTCGAGGTCTAGATTCCAAATTGAGCTGAACATTTTCAAACTGTAACTCGAGAACTGATTTCCTGCAAAGCAAAGATGATGAGAACAAAGTGCTGATGAGTAGAATTAATGTAAACTAGAAATAGTAATTGACCTACTTTGATTCTTCAGGGACTTGATGCTCAGAGTGAACATCACTCTCTGATGAACAGAGATGGAATGTTCCTTCTTTCAGAGTAAAGTTTAACTGGCAAAACACAACATCTCTACGCAGAAGTGAATTATTATCCACTGTATCTGCAAGAGCATCTAAAAGTTGGCCTTCAATTTGTTGTTCCACACTGTTTTCTGAAACATCAGCAGAAGGTATAGTCCCACTAGCTCCATCACTATCAGACCAACCCCACCATGTTGGGAACCACTGAAGTAAAATTCCCCTTCCAGCTGAAGCACCTGATGCTTCATTTCCTGATGTTGATGCCCTTTCAGAAGGAGATGTCAAAGGCCGCACATGTCGCATGGCAACCTTAAAAATATATCAGCATTGGTACTGTAATTAGAAACAATGAACATATTCATGTGCACAGTAAAACCTGTAAAACTTACCTCTCTAAGAACACGTAAATCCTCTAGTGATCGAGTATGCTCCATTGCATCTTTCATCTCTTTTGACTGTGCTGGTAGAGTAATTGTAGGATTTGATAGGAGTTGCTCATAGGTAGAAACATATTTTACATTATCCCGGGCTAATTTTAACACGTCTTCCCAAGTATGAGCATTCTCTTGTTTCTGTTAAGTGATATAATGATATAATGTTAAAAGACTAATTTAATAAGTAGTTTTTAACATTTTTATTATAATGCCTGCAAACTTACCAATCGAGGGATGTAACAACGAGCAAAATAAATCCACCAAGCCCTTGGGTTATCTTTGACTGAACAATCAGGCCGATACTTTCGAAACCTTTGAATTCTTTCAATACCTTGAAGGCCTTTAAGACAGCCAACCATTTGCCCATACTGCCACTAACATCGGAATAGAAAAGAGATTAGCAAAACAAGGTACAAAGGTACAAATTTCTTCCCTCACAGATGTTCACTTACATCATATAATGACAAAGGGACTTCTCCAAGATGCAGATCACAGACAATTCTAGGTTCCAAGTGAGATCTTAAAGGAAGCTCAGAGCGATTTCTTTTAACATGAGCCTGAGCACTAACAGGAGACAGCAAAAACTTGTGAGTTTTACATTTCACTCCAACTTGTGATAAAGCCACCTTGAAATAAAAAGAAACAAAGCGTGCTTACATAATTTTGAAGTAAATAGAAAAAATCTATTAAAAAAAAAAAAAAAAAGAGTTCTAATTAATTTTTGTGGATGTTCAAAATACATACTGCAAGCTCCCCAAGAGAAAGATCTCCAAGAAGACTACTGGAATCAACCCTGTCCCAATACACTCCCAGAGCACTGAGCTCCAGCAGTTTGAAGCTGTTTTGGCCCGAGTCCCCAGATAGGTAACGTGGCTGCCATGTATCATCACAACTTTGTGCAGACAAAGTATCCATGGTAATGCCAAAGGCAAATGCCTCATTAGGTACAGTGACATCATCCTCATATCTAATGTGAACATCTGTAATTTTGAGCTGGTTGGAAAAGAACAAAAGGGAAAATTAATGTTTATTTCAAAAGTTGAAATTCTAGATGGAAAAACTACTGACAAACCTGTAAATTTTCAACAACATTAGTGACCACGCTTGTTCCATAACTCAGCCAGGAGGAGTAGCTAGAGGCATAATAACTTGACCCCTGGTTGTCAAATTCTGCTCTCCATTGTGCTTCAAGATAGTCCAAAAAGTTGAGTTTGTATTCTTGAGCTGCTTGTTCTTCAGCATCTTCATCCCACTAAAAAAAAAAGAAAGACAGAAAAAATTAGTAATAATTAAAAAAAGCAATTTATTTCCTGCTACATTTTAAATTATCTTTACCTCATTGAGCCGAACTGGGCCAGCCACAAGGTAGAGCTGTTCAATCAATATAACCCATGGGGCACTGCGAATTGCTCTCACTGGAATTTGAAGCTTGATTTTCCCAATGAATCCAGCACGAACTTGGATGGGCAAGCCAAAGTGACGCAATGCATCTTTCCTTAAAGGTAGGTTTTCAAGTTCCACTTCCCCTGTGAAAGGTAAAATTGTATTTTGAATTATTATCTATAAGCAGGAACCTTCAATAGGAGATTAATCTTCATTAGAGAACCAAATACTTGGATGTAAATGGTGTTCAAGAGAAAAAGTATGTCGAATAATTCACCTTGTAGAAGGGCTATGCTGAGCTGATGGGTGTTTAGGTTTTCAACATACTTGCCTAAGTAAGTATTGAGTACCCAGGCAACTAAACCCTCTAGCATGATGCATCACGTTAAATAGCCTGAAAAATTATGGAGCATATAATACATGAAGTGACAGTTGCAAGGATGTCAAATTGAGAATTTGCCTTAATATATAAACCATGATGTTGAAGATTTGAGATTTATGACAAACATGGGGTAACTTGGGTTTCTAACATTTTAATAATCTGCACTAAGGGTGTAGCAAAGGGAACAAGTAAACAAAAAATTTAAGGTGTCATCTGATAAAGGATGAGAGCAAACAAAATTTAAAAAACACAAATACATAAAATTATGATTGGGGAGGAGCGAGGCGTTCTATCTTCTGGAACTGACATAGTTTTAATGGCAAAATAAAAACAATTCCTTAAAAACGTCGACATATCATGAGGAGTTGTAGGTTATAGCTGCACTGAAAAGGATTGTATTGTAGCAGGTAACAAATGTCTGCCTACCAGGCACAAAGAAAAGTACTGATGGATAGAATATTAAGTTGTGATCCCCTTTACAATGCTTCAGACGTCAGGCGTTTTGTCTTGTACCGATGACATACACAATCTATAACAAAGTTCACTGGTCAGTTTTCCTTTCTTGTTTTTGTGGCAAAGCAGAACTGTTATTGAAGCAAGATTGCTATTCACATTCACATTCACTACTTACATCCGGAACGGCAGGATAACGGGTGGCGCGCCGCGGGGCATTTGAACACCCAGAGTGTATAACATTTCTAGAAACCTAAGAAACCATGCGGACACTACACGCATACGATTATGTGATAATCTTATAGTGTGAAGATCTAGTTATTGTAAAAACTAAATATTTGCAAAACGTAATGAAAAACATCCGAATGGTGCGCGTAACATGTGTGGCCAAGGCGGATAACGGGAAGTCCCATGTACCACTTGTGGAGGTTGATGTCATTGATTTGATAGCCCCGGTGCTCGATAGCGGGCATAGCGGGTATCCGCACCCTCCACGGTTTGCGCGGGTAGCGCGTATGAGTCATGGCAGACCAGTTGTTTCTGAAACGTTCTGGACTGGAACACTCGGGGGAATAGTCTTCTCACATATAAAGGCCCGAGCACTCCTTCCACCAGCCATTCCGTTGTCGTGTCCGATAGTAGTGTGTCTTGTTCCATCCACTCAAGCAATGTCAAAATTGAACGAGTCGGAGAAAGTGTGTGTTGAGCAGTTGTGTCAGATAATTCCTCGATCTGAATTAATCAAAATTGCAAAAAAGATTCTGAATGATGACACCACAGAAGCCACAGAAGGTAGGTACTGACAACGCCAAGTGCCAAGTTACAAAGATAGGCAGGCGAGGCCCGGGCTTAAACCGACTCCCTCGTCTTCCTGGGGGAAAAAAATAATTAGGGGCAGCGAGAGGGGCAAATAAATGCAAATACATGTCACTTAGTAGCAACTTGAAAAAAAAAAGATATTGTGTCGCTTTTAAGTGCATTGAAGTGGCAAGCAAGTGGCAAGTAGGTAAGTGACGTGAAGGATTTGAATCAAGAGGCAAGGCTGTTGAAATTCTACACCATTTTGAGACAGCCATTTGATGGTTGTCTATTTAGTAAGTTCCCAGCAGGGACTCGCAGACTTACTTTACATAAATGATGAGCGACTACACACTCATCAACTCTTATACAGAAAGTTAGCTTGGTATACTGTCCAGGGTATGGCTTTATTAGCATGAGGAGGGCATTATTTTCTACACATTCATTTCACTTTGTATGACACCTATATGGCACCTGGGCTCTTTGACACTTACCACTTACCTGCCCCTTAATTGCCACTTTGTCTCTTAATTTTTCTTCCCCAGGGATGCTTGTGTAGGCTTTATCAGACAAATAAGGACAGTAGACTCACATTGTATTTGGTATAGCATGCCTATGATTTTTATATTTGTGGAAAACTCCCCTACCTTAGCTTGATAAACGCAAAGTCAAGGCCTAGGTTTGGCCCCGTTTGATATCACATCTTATTTATTCCCCCAAACACTATGGAGTCATTTGCAGTTTTTGACTATTTCTTAACAACAAATGACTCCATACTGAGTGTTTTGTGTTTATTGGGTTGCAGAAAATTTGATCAAGAAAATGTGGTCTTGTTAAAATGATAAAAAATGGAAAAGCAGATAATTTTTTTTTTCCCATGCGAAAAGGATGTGTTGTGACCTTCTTGTTATCTTTTTGCAGAAGTGATAAAAAAATTGCTCAACAGTAAAATGCCATTCAAGACCTTTTTAAATCTTGTCCCAGCCAAAGACTTAAAGACATTTGTCGGCCCCTCTGAAAAATTTTTGAGAGACGAATTAATAAACATCATAAATTTTAAAATTACTAATGGGCGTATTAAGAAGAAGGATGTGAAGCCACAAGGTGATGGCAGCACATCAAGTACCCCATCAAAAAGTCCTGCACCAAGGTCTTCAAGGAGTGCTGCATCAAGCAATACCCCATCAAATAGCAGTCCTAAACAGGTTTGTGTCAATTGGTGTACCTTGTAGAAAGACTCAAACGACACAAGGTTCAAAAGCCTCTGATGATTGCCCCTGCTTTTGCATTTAGTTTGTGAGAGTCTTCTTTAAAGAAACATCCCTCACTTCGGTAACCTATTTCATTTTTATTTTTGTTTATTCATTGTTTCTCTTTTTGCAGAGCCCAATTGTATCAGCTATTGAGACAACTGAATATGAAACAAGATCTGTTAAGACAATTAAAAGAATTGAACAATTTCCTGTGGAAAAGGAAAATGGAAGTGGCTAAGAATATTTGATTTGTATATGTGTTTACAAATTAATAAACTCTTGCCTTGACCATTGCTTGGCCAGGTGTTCAAACACGAAGTGCTTTTACTTTTTAACCCGCTGCTGAATTTCTTGGTCAAAACACATACTTTTCTTTGGCATTATTACAAAAAGTTAGAACAGCTTAATCTCACAATGATTAATGCCCACAATAATGATTAATATCTTTTGTTTAAATATGAAACAACATGAGTGAAAACATTGTTATTGTGGGCATTTAACATTGTGAGATGAAGTTGTTTCAAACAAGGAAGAAAGAACTATTACTAGAGCCTCACTGCTGGAATAATATTAGATTCTTTTTCCTTGCCCTGGTTTAACTGCTTCTTTACGTATTGGTGCCCTTTGGTACTACAGTGATAGACAAACTTGTTTGTCTTTAACAGCTTAAATCATCATTACATGGGTGTAGATTTTTTTGTACAGCTGCAAGTATTTTTGGTATCATTTTCATGAGCAATTGGCTCTGGAGAGTGTGAGAAAGTACTTTTTATCACATTTAGAACAAGTAGACACTTGCCTCTGCTGTGTCTACCTACCATCAGGGTAAGGAACTATGTGAATGATTTGATTTTGTCATGTTGATGACTCCTCTCGCTCTTTTTTTTCCTGTATGTTTTATTGTTCGTTTTGGGCCATGCTCGTGTTTGGTGTTCTCTTTAAGGTTTAGAATTTTCTCAAAATGAAGTCAGTTTTCAGGTAACACAAAAAATAAGTTTTATTTCACAATTGTTTACCTTGCGGTGTAAATGGTAGTGGATTAAACTACAAGCAGGTATGATAAAATTATGACAGTAAGAACAAGTGGAAATAAAGATGAAATACAGTATAGTTTGTTCAAACTATGAGTATCAAGGACAGGCCATAGTTTCCAACAATTTAATTCAACTGTATAATTGGGCTTCTCTCATTTGAATATGTATCTACATTTTGATTAAAATAATAGTAACAGATAAAATGTTGAATATCAACAAAAGAAATTGGCACTCAATATGAATAGAAACAATTTACAAAAACAGTCACACACACATGGTTACATGATAATTTGTTTTTTAAATTAAAAAAAGAAAAGAAAAGGGACTATTCACACATAATGTAAATGTATATACAAACGCAAAAGATACAGTGTAAAAGTAACCAATAATGGTTGTCCTAACAAAACAAGTATGCATTTCCAACAAAAAAAAAATACTGAGTAGTTCTTATAATTTTCACAAGAAATCAGTAATTTTCAATACAAAACTACAGACTCACACTCACCCACATTCCAGATCCTTTGACAAACTTCTTATTCATATATGTTAAATATATCATGTCAGGACTCTCAAATGAAATGTTGTGGCCAAAGTCAACTGTAACTTGTATCTGTTTGTAATTTGCCACCATAAGTTAAAATCACAGCAATTATCATCAGTCATTTTCAATCCCATCATCTTCATTCATGCAAGGACAGAACATTTTAAGTACCAAAGAAATGGTATTCATTGAATAATTTCCACATAGCAACAATTGCTGTACTTTGTTCAAGATACAACATTGTTATGTTCCTTACAAATTTTGATTATTCCAAAGCTTTTTAAAACAGAATATTCAACATAACGGAATTCCAGTGAGTTTTGCTTTCTCTCGGTGAAAAGACTCAAATGGATGACAGGGCCTCAAGCTTAATCTTCAAATTATTTTATGCCAACTGATTAGTATAACAAATACTAAAAAACATGTTCATAATAAGACAAAACACTGACAAATTATTCTTCATAGCTAAATTTGTGAGTACTCTACTACTTGTAATACACAGAATGAGGATGAAGCAAATTAGATAAAATGAATGTTATTAGGTATCGCCTCTGATAAGCTGCAGGTATTATCACAAGAGGAGTGATCTTAGTTTCAATTTCCACAACTCCCCCATGGCTTAAAAAAGGAATTTGAATATCAATTGATAAACAAGCTTCACTTTCAATAAGTAAGCTAAGCCATAATATTGGTAAGGGGTGACTTGGTAAAATGAGAACAAAATTAGGTAAACAGACGCAAACAGCAGATTTGCTCAAAAAAAAAAAAAAAAAAAAAAAGAAAGAATCTAAATTGGTAATGTAAAAGACATGTGATTGTATGGACTGAAATTGCAAATGTAACTTAAGGTACACTTCAAATAAAGAGATTATAGCTTGAATTCAAATCTAGTCAGCATTTGCTATATATATCTATAATGATGTCCACAAGTCTATGACCACTTTTTGGCAGCAGCAAATGGGATTTTTCTAATTGCTTCTATACATTTTAATACATAATACAATAAACGGCTGGAAAGCCATACAACTAGGCTACACAAGGGTTACTTGTTTTGTTTTAACACACACCAGCGAGTTTAGGAGTTCCATACATGGGACAACATAGCAACCGTCGTCCTGGCATTCAGTGACTAGGATTTAACAATAATCATACAAGGGAAGTTTTTTAAGACTGGGATTTCCTCATTCCAAACAGCGCTCTGCGCAGATCCTTGGGGTTTACTTTCACATGGACATATCCATTGTTGTCCTCTAACAATTACAATTATAATAATACAAAAATTAAAAACAAAATGGAAAAGAGCATTTTGGAAGTGCCACTTCAGTATTATGACAAAGAGTATAGAAAGGTAACAAGATACGAAGTGGTCTAACATACTAGGACAAGTATTTATACACAACACATATGCATAGAAATGCCCACAAGGAACTAAGCACAATTCAGCACAAAACAAATTTACAAGATTATCTGTTTTAAATTAAGACATAAATTTGTAAATCTATTATTTCATACAACTATGTACAAATATGAAATATTCACACAATGTATTTACAGAATTCTTTAGTAACAGAAAAAGCTTTGCCCACAAAGTAAAAGTTGCTTGAGATTTAATTGAAGGGAATTAGTTTTTGATTGCAAGAGTCAAGTTACAGTAGCCCATGTATTGCTCTATTAGATTTTTGTGATAACCATAATAAAGAAAATCTACACACCGACATTCAGTACAAAGCATGACTGGTAATACTAGTACGTATTGTATATGGTTTCGGCTATTTTCAAATTATTTCAAATTGACTATTTTTGATTGCAAAGAAAAGTTAACTATCATACTATGATTGACGAGTCAAACTAGATTTATGGGATGCCTGATGAATGCTATTAAAGTGTAAACAAACTTACATACTTCAACATTCATAGTACAGAAATTGTTCTTATGATCTGATATTAACTTTCAACTTTCCTCTAAAATTAAGCCCAGAACAGATAATATTACAAAGTTGACCATCAATATTTCAATTCAGATTGACACCTCTCAGTGAGGGTTAAAGCGTCTCAAATATAGATAGATAATTTTGAGGCGCACTGTTTGCTACACTGAGAGACATGTGTGCTATGGTACGTACAATTGTGTAACACAATACAAAAATCTGGGCAACAACTTTTCCAGCAAGTCCTCACAGGCTTTAAACTTCATATCTTTTTACACATTACATTACCATACCAGCAACAATAAAATTCAAAACTGCCTGATGACGACAATAACATTAGATTCCCTCAACTCAAAACAAAATCGAGGAACTCTCAATCAACCTCAGGGCCAGACCCACTCACGCCTAGATAAATCGACAGATGGACAGAGGGGCCGATTCTATCAAACGCATTCTCAAGACGAGCATAAAAAGGTGCCGCATCCTGGTCATCATTTGCAGCGGGGAGAGGGCCGTCCGACGAGAGGACAGGCGTAGGCTCCTGGCCAGGGTTTGGCATGAGTTGGAGCACAGCGTCGCCGTGAGCCTCATCGCCACAAGCCCGGTTGGGCAAAGAAATAAATTCCACCCCGGTGTCGGCCGAGGTTCCAGAGGCGTGTCCCTAACTCTCTCGCTTGGTTTTTTCCACCTTGACGGGGTAGTCTTCGCCCAGGATGGTGTTAATTTCACCCGGCATGAAGGCCCATGGGGTGTTGGTGTTGGCCAGGGGACACTTGTCGCCACTCGGACAATATACCTGGAAGCGACACAACAATTAGTATTCGTTTCGACAAATGATCGGTAAGAGCGGCAGTGATCCGTCCGAGGCGGTTGCAGGGACTCACCTCCTGGCCGGCGCCCTGCCGCTTGATGCTCTCCCGTGAGCACGGGAAGCAGAACTTGTGGTGGGGCACTGACGGGCACTGCACGAAGTGCGTGTCCTCCAGCCTCTCCTGGCAGAGGGTGCACTTGAGGGTGGTGCTGGTGGGGGCGGGGGTGCCCGTCCCGGGCGACGAGTTGGTTCCGTTGGCGGCGGGGTTGGGCGGCGGTCCTGCCGGGTTGCCCGGGGCCTGGGCCGGGTCCGGGGTGCCGCTCGGGGTGCCCGGGCCTCCGTCTACGCCCTGGGGCGCCTCGCTGGACGTCACCGTTGTGGAGCTCACGTGCCGGCTGCCCGATGACCGCCTACCGCTCGCTGATCCTGCGCATCACAACAAGAGAGGACGAGGTTAGTCACGAAGACGGAGATGCCAAGAGACGTGTCACGAAACTGCAGTGCTGCAGTCCACCGGGTCAATGAGAACCCAGGAAAAAGTCGCAATTGATTACACTCATTGTGACTATCCCGAGGGTTCTCGTTTGACCGGGTACGAAGCAGGTGGCTGAAGAAACCCCTGCACTCTCGAGGGTATACTGTACGACACGCACGCGTGAGGGCGGGTTGCCTACTCGCTCTGGGCCACGAGGCGTGGGCGATAGGCAAACCCCGCACGGCCGCATGCGGCGCAGTGTAACTACAAAAGTGGACGGTGTTTTCAGCAACCTGACACATCTCAAAAGTACAAAGGTGGCGAGCCACTACTGTGATCCATTAAGGCAAAATGGTTGGGTTTAGGGTGCTTTACAACAAGCTTTGCAGCTCCAAAATGCTACACTAACAATTGCAGCGTGAATTATGAAAACTTCATACAAGCATACGGTACGTTTTCCGAGTCGAAACTCACGAAAAAGCACAAGCTAGTCTTCTACATGCAGGCAGTGACTTTTTAAGTATAAGTGTCAGCAATACAAGCAAAGGGGAAGTGAAAAATTCGATCAGAATCAATGAGCGGAAAGAAATTAAACAAGAAAATTTAGAGTAACCGTGGTGTGACCTTTACCACAGCAGACAAGGCCAGGGGTCAAGCAATACACGGCAAGGCAGGGAACTCCATGTCGTGGGGCTGAAGTGAGATTGAGCAACGTGGGACGGTTCATTTAAAATGTTTAGCGTGAGTGAGTTGAAAAATAATATTTTAAGAAGACAAGTGAGGTCATTCGAGGTCGTTTCTCGTACTAAGGGCCACCAGACGTTTTACTGGCTCAGTGCAGTGGATGCCCCCGGCTCCGGTTGAGGGTCGTCTGATAGCCCCCAGTTCAAACAACAGCCACGGACGGACGCACTCCCTCTTCAGGGTGTTCAGAGACCGACAGGGTTTATATTTGACATGGAGTTCCCTCCGAAGGCTAGGCAGGGCGAGGCGTGGCAGGGCGGGGTGGCGGGCGGGGCGGGGCGGGGCGCCGGGCGTACCTGTAGAGTTGGGCGAATGCTGCGAGCCCCTCGAGGCGGACCGGGGCACCGCTCCGCGGCCGTCCCCGGGCACCCCGGGCAGCCCCACGACGGGGACGCCGGGAGGGCTGCCCCCCGCGCTCCGCGGCGACCCTGGCGGCAAGTTGTCCGTCACCGACATGAGCGCGGCCATGGGGGAGGGCCCGTTGGGTCCGTTTGGCGGCCCGTTCGCCGGCTGTTGTGGCACGGGTCCGCTGGCTCCGGGGGGTCCCTGGGCGTGGCCGGCGTGGCCCGGGGGCGCAGGCTGGGGTTGGCCTGGGGGGGACCCTGTGCGGGGGCCCATGGGGCCCATGGGGCCCAGGGGGGACACCGCGCCTTGCGCGCCTCCGTTTGCCATCGGGATGCCAGGAGGCATGCCTGCCCCGGGGTAACCTGTCAGCCAAAGCAAGGTTTAGTTGTTTCAGACTCACTCACAGTTTAGGTTAAGGTTTGTTTTTGTTATTATTATAAATTGTAATTGTATTTTATTATTGTTGTTGAGAAGGAAAGAGAGAGAGAGAGTAAAGACAAATGCCCTCTCTGGTTGCGTCGCGTCGGGTTTAAATGAGCCGCGTTAGTGCAGATGTAAGATCTCGAGGGCGTTTAGGGGTTGAGGTCTGGAGCAGAGGAAGAGCGGAGGGATAATCGCGCCGGCGCCGAAATGTAGAGGCTAAGTCTAACAGAACAGTGAGAGGGATAGCAAAAACAAAACTCCACATACACATTCCTAGATATGCGAATATAAAAGAAAGGGTAACCACCAGAGCGACTAGGCCGCCCACTCGTCGGAGCTAAGAGTGTGCTTTTCACGCATAACGCTAAAGGAAAGAAAAAGGTGCGTCTACTCTCTAGCACTCTAGCAGAAGCAATGAACCCATACGTCCCGTCCCGCCCTGGGCGCGGTGCGTGTCATGTACGCGTGCCCTACTGTACGCGGCACCGCTGCAACGTCTACGCAGAGGTCATACGGTGTCGGCGAATGGCGCAGTGCGTGGAAAATGGGAATGAATGAAATATAAAACATGTTTCGAAATGTGCCAGAGTAGCTGTGGAATCAAGCAAGAGGAGCCCATGGGTGGGCGGCGTGGATGGGAGTAGGCGTCACTACGCCACGCCGCTGCCCAAACTCTCACGTCGATTCTCGTGTAGCTCAGCTCTTTTCGGTGTGTTTTGCAGGACGCCGGGGCCGGGCTGGGTTCGCGGACGCGACGCGGAATGGCGGCGGCGTGGCAGCGCTGCCAAAGTGCCCCGGTCGGGTGGCCCCGCCACCACGCCCCGCTGCGCCCCGCGCGCATGCGCCGAACCCGGCCGCTATGGCTGGCTGTGCGGGCCGTGGTGCGGGCTGTGCCCGGCTCTGCGGCGGGGTTGCCACGTCGGGACAGCACGGCAGCGCGTCCTGAGTCACACTCGTCGGCTCGGCTCGACGCTCTCCACCAGAGCGAGGAGGAGGGCGGGGGAGGGGAGGGGCTCGTTATCGCGCTGCTGCTGCACCACGGGCCGCCCGCCCGGCCCCGGCCGACACGGAGCAGCACGAGATAGACTAACCTACCCCACTGCAACAGAGCACGCATTGCGTGGCGTGGCGTAGCGGGACCCCCGTCCTCCCATAGAAACGCCTCGCCGGGGTTGCGCTGCCCCGCATCCTCCTCCCGGTGGTGGTCGGTCCTGACGCCTAACGGGGCTCCTCTCGCCGCGAGGCGCGCCCCACGCGCCCTCTCCTCCGCGTTGATAACGCCCCTGGCCTGCCTCGCAGGCGCCAGCACGGCCATTCACAAGGTGCGTCTGCCTATTTCGGTCCGGGGTCCCGGTGCGGGCCCGCTTCGAGGGGTGGGGCGCGGCCAGCCCGGCGGGAGCACCGCCGATAAGCGGTGATAACGGTCAGGGCGATAGACGGACGCGATCATCATCGGCTCACCTCCGCCCGCCTCGCCACCCGCATCGAGCACGCCGCTGATAGTGGCGTGACGTCACTGTGACGCGGCCCGACCCCGGGACCGCGGCACCCCGGCAACACGACCGCACTGCGCCCGGCCCGCGCGCGGCCCGCCACCGCGGCACGCCACCGGGAGGGGGCGGCGCGGCAACGCCGCGTGACGTGACCATCGCTGCATAACCGGCAGGCTCAGGCAGCACGGCCGGCTGGGCTCTGCGCCGAGTAGCCTGCCTGCCACGCCGGGCTGGGGGCTGAGCCCCCGCCTGCCCCCCAGCCTCGCCTCCCGCGGCCCCCGCGTCCACGTCTCTCGGTCGCTGGGTCTGGCTGGCTTGGCGAGAGCCACCGCCGTCCCGACGCCCCCCTCCATGCCCGCGCCGCCGGAAAGAAGGCCACGAGCATGACGTCAGAGGACGAACGTGCAGGCTGGGTGAGGCCGAGGCGAGGGGCCGCCGCTGCCGCTCTGAACAGGCCTGCTCCCCCCCCCCCTCTCCTCCCTCCCGTTTACACCGCGGAGGCCCCCCCCCCCTCTCCACGGGTCGCTGTTGCCACGTCTAGCGGCCGTGACGTCACGAGCCCGGGGCGCTCAGCACATTCAGCAGGAAAACGCCTCGTGTGGCAACAGCGCGCCCGTGTTTTTATTCTTAATTTGACGAGGCATCCTCACGACGATTCTGCAGAGCCCCCCGGAGTCACGGAGTGGAGAGTGCGTTGCCTCCGTCATCGGCAACCACACGCGAGTCTGATGGCGATGAAGGAACTCCCCTTTGTTTGTCGGCGAGGTGACCAACATCGCCGACCTATCCGCGGCCGGCTGGTCTGCTGCCCCAGGAGCCTCGCAAGGCCGCAGGACAGGCCCACGCGCCCCAATAAGGGTCACAACAACACGGCTCCTTGGGGGTGGGCCGGGTGGGCCCGGGGCTCCGGGGGGTCAACGCCTGGCAGAGAGCAGCGGGGCCGGCAGCGGGCCGGGCCTCGGCTCTACAACGGCCAGCCCGGATTAGCGGGCGCGCGGCTGCGCATGCGTGTTGCGTACGGCGCGGCTGGCGCGGCCGGGCGGGGTGGGGCAGGCGGCCGAGGGCTGGCAGGCGGCGGCGGGGCAGGCGGCCCTACGCTGGGCGAGCTCCAAGGGCAGCGCACCATCCCCCGGCCCACCCCACCGCGCCACACCCCGCCACCCCGCCGCCATCGACCCCCGCGCGTGACGTCACAGCGAGGTGCAGCGGCCGCGGAGGGGAGAGGGGAGGGTGGCGGCCCGGGTGTCCTTGCCGTTCTGGAGGCCGGGGGCCAGGTCATGAATGACGGCGACGGCGCAGCCCGGCGCAGCCTACCCTAACAGCGGCCGAGGCCGTGCGCCGAGCACCCTCGGCACGGCGGCCGGTGCAGCCGCCGGCAGAGGACGGTTGCATAAAGCCAACCCCTGCTAGGGCCTAACGAGGTCGCCGCGCCACCCGGTAGAGACCCGGCTGCGCCGCGTAACGCGTCCAGCAGGAGAGAAAGTCCGGCCCGGCGGCCAGGGGGCCGCGCGGTCCAGAGCCGAGGTTGGAGGCTGGGGCCCCCGCTGCGCGCCCCGGCTCGCCCGACCCGGTCCAGTCGCGCGTCCCGCAGCCAGCAGGACCGGGCTCTGCCGGTTGGAAAGCTACTCGAGAACCTGTTCCGTTCCGTTTCAACAACATCTTACGTGAGAGGAAGAGAGGGAGCGGGCCGCGGGGCTCGCGCGGTGCCGGCATCCTCCGCCAGAGCCTCGCGGCTTACTTTCCGGCCAGTGAACCGGGCCGTCGTGCCGCCGCGACGAGCTGCGCCTGGGGCGACGCCCCAAAAATATTGTGCATTGTGCCGTTGGCTGCCGTTGGCCGGCGGCCGGCCAGGGCCGGTGGGCCGGTGACCGTGTCGCTAAGCGGCCCGCGGCCTGCCTGACTCACTGGCCGGAAGCTTGGGGTGGGGTGCGGTTCACGGCGAATGAATAAGCGAGCAGAGCGCAGGGCGGCCAGGCCAGGGCCGGCCGCGGGTCGCGTGAGGCCGGGCCGCGCGCCACGCACCGCACCTGGTGTGTATCGGTCTGGAGACCCTAACCTAACCGTGGCCGACGTAGGCCCCTCCCCCTCGCGAGCGCGCCCCCGGCTCGGCTCGTCTCCCCCGCCGCTGCGCCGCGAGCTGCGGCCGGGGTGGGTGGCGGCCGCCGGTTCTATTTCGGTTGAGCCCCCCCGGTGGGCCCCCGGCGCCCCCGGCCCCACCCCGTCCCGGTGGGGAGGCACGTGACCCCGGGGCTGACTGGCAGCAGCACGCGGCCGGCCGGCCGGGGTAAACAACGAGTTATCGACGACAGGCCTTGATCCCTGCGAGAGCGGCCGCTAGCGGGGGAGACCGGCCAGGGCCCGCCGCCCGCTCCGCGCACCCATCGGTTCTTCGCCCCCCCTCCCTCCCGACGAAAATAAACGAAGGGCCCAGGGAGAGCGGCGACGGGGCGAGGCCCTCGTGGGGGAGGAGGGGGGCGCCGTGACGCGCTCCCCCGGGGCTGCCCGGCCGGGGCCCCTTCCTCATTACAACCTGCTGCGGGAGCGCCCGCGCCCGGCCAAGTTCACGGTGACGGGAAATGCACCGCTCCTTCCCCTCACCTCTAGACGTCCCATCGAGCCGGGCCGGGCGCCTCTAGGATGGCTGCATAGCGTGACTGCCGACGTAACGCTCCGCGGCACGTAGGGCCGCCGCCGCCGCCGCGACTCAGCCAACCGGCTCCGCTACGCCCCGCCGCGCGCCGCACCGACTGCATCCAGTCCGGTCCTTCCACTCTGCACGGGGCGTGGAAGGACCGGGTGGAGTGGAGGGGATCGAGCGGGGCAGACTTTGAGAACTTGCATCGGTTTAATTGCACCCCCGCACCTGCAGCATTACGGGCGATGACTCGCAATCGTCGGGAGGAGGGTTTGGGGGGCCCACCCCGACCACGACGCGGCGTCCCCGCGGAACCCTCTCGACCTCTCCGCGCCGCGCCCCACCGCGCCACGCCGTTGGACCGAGGCCAGGGGCGCAGTCGGCACAATGCTGTCGTCGGCGCGGCGGAGGCGGAGGTGCTGTGCTCGGCTCGGCGCAGAGGTGAACCGGTGCCTCAAGAATGTTGCCGAGACGGGGCGCGGCGTGGCGATGCTCGGCGGCGAGGGCCGCGAGCACCCGAGAGGGCCCACGGGCCGGTCGCCCCGCGGGCTGGGAGAGCCGTCGCGGGGCGCCTCTCGCTTCCCATCCGGTCGCCTCACCGAGCCGCCCACCCGCCGTCACGCGCCGTCCCCGTGGCCCCGAGCAGCGCGTGGGCGACCACACGGCCTCACCGGACCTGGCCCGACTGTACCCGACCGGCGACTGTACCCGCGCGAGGCGAGGTCTACGTACATCCTAGAGGCGGCGCGGGCCTGGGGGGCGGGACGTGCAGCCACCAGAGTGTTGTTAGCAGGGCGGGTGGGTACATAGGCATCGACCGGGCCGGCCTGTTTACCGCCCCATCTACATTTGGCACGATAACTGGTTTCCCTCGACGCGGGGCTGCGGGCGAGGCGGAGCTGCTCCTCCCCGCCACAACCAAACCGACGAGCAGGCGCTGCGTGCTGCGGGGTGGGGCGAGCGAACGAGCCAGGATTTCGTCGGAACCGGTTGTCGATGGAAATGAACCAGCCGGCTGTGCTGCTGAGGCGAGGTGCGCGCAGAGAGGCTGCGATGTTGCTGCCGTGGCTGTACTACACAGACCCAGACCCGTTCGCCCTGCCTCATCGCGTCCTTACGGCAGGTGTTCCGTGCCGACGACGGGGAGCGCGGGGCACAAGTCGAGCACGACGAACTCCACGCGACCGGGAGCGGGGTCGCGCCGGGTGACCACAACACCACCCCGCGGCCACCCCCCGGCGGTGTGTGACTCGAGGGGGCGCGGGCGGGGCGCGCCGGGCAGTGCGTAGGGGAGGGGGAGGGCCTCGTAACAGGCGCCGATCTACCCCTGCCGCCACCCTCCGAGCCCAGCTGGGAGTGACGTAACCCGGCGGCGGCTCGAGCGGGCCGTGATCCGCACGTGCACGCCGACGCCTGCTCCCCCTCCAAAGGCTTTCCAGCTGACGCGTGTTCCCAAGTCCCCCGTCGACCAGAAGCACCGCCTCTCCCCCTAAGGAAGCGCGCGGCGTGCGCCCGGAAGCAGCCCGACTGGCCGAGGGGGAAGGGGAGCCCGCCTCCTCCTCACGGTGTCCTGGGGAGAGGAAGCGAGTCCCTCGCCAAGACGAGGGGAAGGAAGTGGCGGGAGAGAGAGAGAAACAGCCGAAGTCGTCTCCGCCCGGGGGGAGGGGGGGGGTCCGGGTCGCGTCAAGACGTGAAGCTCTCCGCCCCGCGCCCGCGCGGAGTCGCGGTCGGTCCAGGACGTCAGTAACAGACAGGACTGCTGCACTGCGGAGCACCGAGGGGCGACCTCGGCGATAGGGAGACGGCAAGCTGCCAGCGGCACGTCACGTCACGTAGCAGAAATGCAGCACGTCCGCGGGGGGCGGGGCGACGCCAGCGGGCACGTCGCCGCCGCCAGACACGAGCACAGCACAGCGCAGGGCCGCGGCCGCGCTGCCCGGGGAGAAAGGGAAGGACGGGGCGGATGGCGCAAACCGAAACCACTATCGCATCGATAAGAAGGGAGGCACGGGGGGCGCCAGAGAAGGTGGAAATTCCCCCACGGCCTTGTGGGGGTGGGCCACCATTTCCGGCAGAGGTGCGAGTACGTACATTTGCACCGGCCCAGCTGCCGCATTGGTGCAGGCCGGCTTGCACTGGCATGGACCTGACCCTCCCCAAACCACCTCTACCCCCCCCCTCCTTCCCCCT
>NW_026267754.1:94444-99292 GCF_000697945.3 Frankliniella occidentalis
CCCTCGTGCCGCCACCTTCTCTCCCTCCACCGTGGTGTGTTGAAACGGCGACGGTGCGGCGCGGCGGGCGGCGGGGCCAGCTGGGGTGGGAAGGTGCTGCTGCCTCCGCCTCTCTCTGATCTGGTGCCGCCCCTGCCGCGCAGCCGCCGCTGCCCGCCGCGCACTCGGTGGATCATGGATCGCGCGCAGCCAGGCAAGAAACGCCGAGCTCTAATCCATCTATCCATCCATCCATCTGTATGCCATCCTATCCGTCCGCCCACTGCCTCCGCACCATCAATCCCCCCGAGCAGCAGGGGCTGAGTATAAAAAGTCCTCCGGGTGAAAAGGCGGTCGGAGAGGGGCGCGCGTCGGGCTGATCCTCCCCTCGGATCACCACTCGCGGCCCGGCCACTCTCCGCAGATGGAGGCTAACAAGATGGACGAGCGAAGCGCATTGAGCGCGCTCTTTGGGAAAAGCTCCCCTGTGAGTGCGAAAGGTCGGGCGGTGGAGAGCACTCACTGCGATCAGCTCCCCGCTCCCCTCCCCGGGTGGTCCTGGTCCAGCCCCTGGACGCGGCGGCCGCCACCGCCGCCGTGCGCATGCGCGGCCCAGCCCGGGGAGCGCACCGCGGGGCAGAGCAGGCAAAGCCGGGGCACAGCGGCCTGGATGACTTGGATTCGCCACAGCCAGCGCCGCGAAGGGGAGGGAGGGGGGGGGGACAGGCTTCTCGCCAGGGCTGTGCTGCTGGGGGGCTCGGGGCTGCTGCTGCTGCTCCTGCCTGGGACCGCGGACCTGGACGGAGAGATACACGGGTAGATGGATGTAGCTGGCCTCGTGACGTCACGAGCGCGGAGCGCAGCGTGCCGGGCCGTAGCGAGCCGCGGGGGGCGGTGGGGGCGCCTCCCCGCGTCCCGGGCGCGAGGGGCGCGGCGGGGGGACGCGGGGCGCGGGGCGGGAGCGCCGTTGCAGACGGGCGGCGTCGTGTAGCGGCCGCGCGGGGGGCGCGCGGGGGCAGGACGCGGCGTCGCGCTGTTGCCAGCTCTCGGCTCGGGGGCGGCGCTGGGGGCGGCGAGGCGGCGGCGGCGGCGAGGGTCTTCACCCCCTTCCTCATCGTGCTCGTGATTGATCCGGGGGAGGGTGGCCGGCGGTGGGTGGGCTGGTCGGCGCCACGCCGCCTTCCGCCCCCGGGATGCTGTGCAAACCATCCTCCCCGGACGCGCGCGCCGCGCCCGGGCCGACGGGGAGGGGGAGGCCAGGGATGGGATCGAACATGCTGCCGACAAGCGAGCAGCGCTAAGCAGTGCAGGCCCCTGCCCGACCTTCCGCCCGCCATGCCGCCGAATGTGTCTTGCTACTTTTCCATTACGAGTAACTTTACTGCCTGGGCTACTCGTACTGTACCTCCGGACGCGGCCCGAGTTCCTCACGGCCGCCCACCCCGGCTTTTTTGGCGTCCACCCAACCAGCCTGTCGAGTTCCGCCCCGTCCTCAACAACTTCTTGCTATTATTTCGGAGTATTGTTCCCGCCGCGTCCCCCCGTCGACTTTACCGACGCTACGCCCCCCTCTTGGCGAGCGCGTCGCGTCGCGCTGCGTCGTGTTGTGGTGGCCGCCCTGGCGCGCCTCAGCGCGCCTCAGGCCCCGCTGTGTGACTCACCCCGACAGTAAAATATCGAAATAGGTTCGGGAGCCTTATGCCTATTGCCCCCGCCTGGCGCACGACCGAGCTGTGTGCTTCTGGTCTGTAAGGCAGGATCCACGGAAGCAGCACGCAAACGCCAGGGGGAGTACATACGGCCTCCGCGTGGTCAGTGGTGGTGAAGAAGGTTGGGGGGGGGGGGGATTTGCAAATGCGAAGCATCTTGGGGGTCAGCGCAGGGTGGACAGCGGGCAACTGATGGACTGATTCACCACTCGCCTTGCTCCGCCGCCCCCGCCCCGCCCGGCTACGCGTTCAGCAGGCGTCGAGGCAGCCCTGCAGTGAAGGGAGGGGAGGGGTGCAGGGCCACCACGCCGAGGCCGCACGCTCGCCTGGCAGAGGACGGGTCAGGGTGGCGGTGGCGGCGGCGGCGACGCCCAAGGGGTGCGGGACGGGGGAGGAGAGGGAGGAAGAGAGAGAGGGGTGGATCAAGCGAGTGGCCACGCCAGGCCAGTCGAGCAACAACTACCTGCTGCCTGACTGCATGCTGCCTGCAGGCTGCCTTGCAGGCTGCCAGCGGCGACGCGGGCCAAAGCGGTAGTAGTAGCAGCAGCTGCGGGGCGGCGAGCAGCCAGGCGACGCATGCAGATTTCTCTCATTCATCATGCTCCTCGGTAATCACCCCCACATCCGGTCGCGGCCGCGCCATGAGGGACGTCCACGGCGTCCACGGCTAGGCCGCGGTGCAGGCCGTGCAGGCGGCGGCGGCCGGCCTTGGGGGGGCGCGCGATGAGGTGGTGGTGCAGCCGCTCGGCGGGGAGCCGAGTACGTGGCGGAGGGGCGACAGCTGTTTTTACCCTTCCCGCCTGCTGCTGCTGCTGCTCTGGTGCGCGGCCAGTGCCCGGCGAGCACCACCGGCACACCACACCACGCCATACAGGATGTTTTGTATTCACGTCTCCCCGTCGCCCCCCCACATTCTGAATAGTGGGTCATGTCGGCATCCGCCGCCGCCTCCCCGCGTCGCCGCCAGCAGGCCAGCCACTCCGTTAGCCACGTTGCGTATCATTGCCACCGGGAGGGGGAGTATACAGTAGTCGGCCCGCGCACTCTCCGGCGGCGGGGCCTCCGGGAGCATGTCGTCGTGGAGGGCACGAGGCCCGGGGGACGACTAGTACGTCTTCCCCGCGGGCGTTTTGGTCCCGCGCCGCGGCGCGCGGGTCGGGTTTCCTTCAGGCAGCGCCCCGCCTGCTCGTCACGACAGCGTAATTGTCGAATTGGACGTTTCCGGCGGTGCTCATTCGCTTCGGAACAATATCAAGCGGAGGAAGGCCCGGCGCGGCCTGCGAGGCGGAGCGGTGGAGGAGCGGTGGAGCCCGCCGTGCGCCCGCAGGGGCCCCCGCCTGAGCCCCTTGATAGATAGGTGAGGCGTGGCGTAGCGTGGCGACGGCAGGGGCAACGTCTCCTTGACTACCCGTGGCGCCGGTTCGTTTCGTTTCGCGCAGTGCCGACTACTATATGGCCGGTTCGGCCTGAATCGGTAAGCAGCGGCAGCCAGTGTCCGCGCTGCCGTGTATACCCCGGGCTTTTGCTCAAAGTAGTACACCAGCTCGTCTACGTGTCCTAGAGGGGTAGCGCTCTAGCCGTGCACGGGCAGAGCAGGCCGTCAACGTGTACGGCGGGGCCGTGTTACAAATAGCCTCCCGAAGGAGCCACGCGTCGTCGCGGGGGGACGGACGCGCCGGAAGTGCCGCCGCCGCGCTAACAGCAGCAGGCGAGGGGTCCCGACGCCGTGCAGCGCCCCGGTGTGATGTCACCTGTGGCATGACGCGCGGGGTGCGTGGCGCCCGGCCCGGCCGCGGCCCTGGCCGACCTCTGCGCGTCCTTGGCTCGGCGGCGGCAGCAGCACGCGGCGGCCGGCAGCGCTAGAAACCTTTCCACGCCCCGCCGCGCCACGCCGCGCCACGCCCCGCCCCGCCCTGCCCTCCGGTCAGCCGAGTGCCAGCCGCGGTGTGGCGGCCGGACGCGGACACGCGGATGGGCAGGGCGGGCCGTGAATGGAGGGGGCGCCCGCCACGTAGGCATCCCGCACCAAGAGTCACGCCCCACCCCGCCCCGCCCCACTCAGCCCGCTTCAACCGAGCAACAAACCGACGTCCCGTTCGTAGAACGCCGCGCAGACCAACATCGTGTGTTCGCTCATGGCGGGGCCGGACTGGGCGTTCCTAGAAAGATTAGAGCCCGCCGTGCCCTACCACTGCGCCCCGCCCCGCCTCGCCGCTCCCCGCCCCACGCGTGGGAGAGCAGGCCCGAGCTGCAGTACGCCGCTTCCACTTCTCTTTCATTTCCGCCTCCGCGTCGGTCTTTGAAGAGTGTAGTGTGTATATAAGCCCCAAACACCACATATAGCCGTAAACACCCCAAACACGGCTGCCCGCTCGGCTGGACTTGCGTTGCCAATAGCCGTCCTGGGTGGCTGGCATGGCCTGCGGACCCTGCATGCCTAGTTTTGTGCCCCCCCCCCTCTTTCCCCCGCTACGCTCCGCCACGCCCCGCCAAGACCGATACGGCTATCAGCTCCCTGGCGATGTAAACAGAAACACGGCTATCTTATCAGGCGGCGCGCAGACGGGGCCGGGCAGAATGTGCGTCCCGCGGGCCCCAGGATCCGAACCACCACCCTCCACGGCCACCGAGTAACACCACCAGGATCCGAACCACCACCCTCCATGGCAACGAAGGAACGCCACCAGGATCCTAACCACCACTCTCCACAGCCACGAAGGAACACTACCAGGATCCGAACCACAAACCCACCATAGCAACGAAGGAACGCCACCAGGATCCGATTGATCCGCACGGCCACAACACCACCAGGATCCGAACCACCACCCACCACGGCCACAAAGGAACACCACCAGGATCCGCACCACCACCCAGCACGGCCACTAGGTACACAACACCAGGACTCGAACCACCACCCACCACGGCCACCAAGTAGTACCACCCTTTCAGTGGACCGTTTCTCGACTCAATCCTTACAACAAGTTTTAGCAGAGCAAAGAATTCACATGTAATTTTTGACCATTACGTTTTCTCTTTCACGAGAATGATAATGACGGTGTTGCAGAGAGCGCGTTGAGCGGCCATCGCATAGAGGTGACAGTCGCTGATGAAACATGCGCAGGTGGTACGGTTTGGCGTTGCAAATTAATGGGGGGGGGGG
>NW_026267755.1:0-1602 GCF_000697945.3 Frankliniella occidentalis
CACACAAACACACCCATCCCATTCCAGAATTTAAATTTGGAACAACTATTGTTTCCTATTTGCAGATTTTCTAATTATAATCTTTTCCAGAGCCATTTTTAAATGCCTAAGGTAGAAGGTACAATAGAAGTATAAAATGGATATTTTATCCAGGCCTAAATAAAATAACCTTAGGCCATATGAGTTAAGTTGTGTTGAGTTGAATAGAGTTGAGGATTGATGATCAAGAAGGTTTGAGAATGTGACAGTTGCGCTGCCTCCACATAATAGATTGCAATACGAGCAAGTACGAGCAGAAGCTATTGAAGACCGCAGCACTTGGACAAACGAAAGACATCTGAAAGAAAAAATATTGTTACTATGTTTCATGTTTGGACTCAGAATATCTATTACAAACTTGGTTTGAATATGTGTTACCTCAATGGTGACACGGGTGACACATGACATGCAGCTTGGTCTGGTGGGTAAAGTCCATGATCAGCATACTCGGATAGTCTCTCCCTTCAAGCTGCCAAGATACTCCCATACATCCACATATGGCAGCCAAATTATCTCGCCACATGAAAGCAAAAAGACAACAATAATGTTAGCATAGTCTGTCAAAGTAAGTCAAAACAATTGGAGAGATATTATGCAATACACAGTGAAGACACAAACTGGGTAACACATTTGGAGGTTAAACCCACACAAACAAAGCCAAGGTAATTTTGTAAAGCTAGGCGTGCAAAGAGGAAACGTCAAACGATAGGAAGAATTATCACGGAGGTAAGAGTTTGAGCGAACCAACGACAGTAAAGCATAAACAGTTCACCAAGAAAGACGCAACTGGAAAGTCGCTACAAAATCGAAAAAAGGCATGAGAATATGGAAGAAAACTGAAATGCCAGTTGCGCCAATGACGGTAGGTGCATGAGAAAACTGCGTGCATAGTAAGGGCTTTCAAAATTCACACAATCGACGTGCAACTCACGCTCAACGTCAAACATTAAAGTGCAAGCGACACAAACGCAAATATTCCAAACATTTCTGTCTGCTAGCGCGACTTACCGATAAACATAACCACAAAACAAACGAATGTCGGGCCGGGCCGGTCGGTCGTAGCTAGGGAACACACGGTGGGCGGAGTGGTTGTGGTTAGGCAACCTAACTAGACCTGTTAGGCAAGGGGTTGCCTGCTCACACGGCGTTGGCGTTGAGAAGGTTGGGAGCCGAGATCGTGTATACGAGCTCCCGCAAGGCTCGACACACAGCCAGGAGGGCTGGATGTGCAGAATACGTCCCGGGCAAGCTCCCAAGTTGGTGGCTGAAGCCTAGAGGCGGAGAGGGGAAAGGTGTGTGGGGAATTACGACTGGTTACAAGGGATATCGCGTGGATACGCTTAGGAGGAGTTTGGGATTAGGGATTACGTCTGGATGCGTACGGTACTGTGTGGATAGCGCTGGAGGGGGAGGGGATTCTTTATGGATACGCCAGATACGGTGTGGATAAATCCTGGGGCCGCAGGATAAGGGGGATTCCTCGAGGATACGTCCGATACGGCGTGGATAAGCTGCCGAGTTGGTGGATTGCAGCTGGGACGCGGTGGATGGCGTGTGGATACG
>NW_026267755.1:2140-4578 GCF_000697945.3 Frankliniella occidentalis
CACACACACACAAACACACCCATCCCATTCCAGAATTTAAATTTGGAACAACTATTGTTTCCTATTTGCAGATTTTCTAATTATAATCTTTTCCAGAGCCATTTTTAAATGCCTAAGGTAGAAGGTACAATAGAAGTATAAAATGGATATTTTATCCAGGCCTAAATAAAATAACCTTAGGCCATATGAGTTAAGTTGTGTTGAGTTGAATAGAGTTGAGGATTGATGATCAAGAAGGTTTGAGAATGTGACAGTTGCGCTGCCTCCACATAATAGATTGCAATACGAGCAAGTACGAGCAGAAGCTATTGAAGACCGCAGCACTTGGACAAACGAAAGACATCTGAAAGAAAAAATATTGTTACTATGTTTCATGTTTGGACTCAGAATATCTATTACAAACTTGGTTTGAATATGTGTTACCTCAATGGTGACACGGGTGACACATGACATGCAGCTTGGTCTTGTGGGTAAAGTCCATGATCAGCATACTCGGATAGTCTCTCCCTTCAAGCTGCCAAGATACTCCCATACATCCACATATGGCAGCCAAATTATCTCGCCACATGAAAGCAAAAAGACAACAATAATGTTAGCATAGTCTGTCAAAGTAAGTCAAAACAATTGGAGAGATATTATGCAATACACAGTGAAGACACAAACTGGGTAACACATTTGGAGGTTAAACCCACACAAACAAAGCCAAGGTAATTTTGTAAAGCTAGGCGTGCACAGAGGAAACGTCAAACGATAGGAAGAATTATCACGGAGGTAAGAGTTTGAGCGAACCAACGACAGTAAAGCATAAACAGTTCACCAAGAGAGACGCAACTGGAAAGTCGCTACAAAATCGAAAAAAGGCATGAGAATATGGAAGAAAACTGAAATGCCAGTTGCGCCAATGACGGTAGGTGCATGAGAAAACTGCGTGCATAGTAAGGGCTTTCAAAATTCACACAATCGACGTGCAACTCACGCTCAACGTCAAACATTAAAGTGCAAGCGACACAAACGTAAATATTCCAAACATTTCTGTCTGCTAGCGCGACTTACCGATAAACATAACCACAAAACAAACGAATGTCGGGCCGGGCCGGTCGGTCGTAGCTAGGGAACACACGGTGGGCGGAATGGTCGTGGTTAGGCAACCTAACTAGACCTGTTAGGCAAGGGGTTGCCTGCTCACACGGCGTTGGCGTTGAGAAGGTTGGGAGCCGAGATCGTGTATACGAGCTCCCGCAAGGCTCGACACACAGCCGGGAGGGCTGGATGTGCAGAATACGTCCCGGGCAAGCTTCCAAGTTGGTGGCTGAAGCCTAGAGGCGGAGAGGGGAAAGGTGTGTGGGGAATTACGACTGGTTACAAGGGATATCGCGTGGATACGCTTAGGAGGAGTTTGGGATTAGGGATTACGTCTGGATGCGTACGGTACTGTGTGGATAGCGCTGGAGGGGGAGGGGATTCTTTATGGATACGCCAGATACGGTGTGGATAAATCCTGGGGCCGCAGGATAAGGGGGATTCCTCGAGGATACGTCCGATACGGCGTGGATAAGATGGATAGCGCTGGTCGGCTGGAGGATACGGGGGATCTCTCATAGATATGCTGGATTGGGCATGCATACGCTGGGGTGGGGATGACTTAGGGATCGTCCAGAAAGAACGTTCATTTTTTTCATATGCATTCGGCAACGGAAGCTCGTCGCACTCGTCGCCTGCGAAACCCGGGGTAGGCCATCACGCAGAACCTGCAGGCAGTGTGTTGCCTACCCGTCAGGCGCTATGAGTCCTTGCATTTGCTGAACTTGGCAGGTTCATACTGGCGAATGACGGACGTCCTTTCTGGATGATCTCTTATGGATACGATGGATACGGCGTGGATAAGGCCTGGGCCCGCAGAATACTGGGGATTTTCCGTGGATACGCACAATACGGCATAGATAAGCTGCCGAGTAGCTGGGTAAAGCCCGAAAGCTGCCGGGATGGGGAGGATGACGGCTGGATTGGCCACGTACGGCATGGGCATGGATGAGGTTTGGAGAAGCTGGATATAGTCTGGTCGTAGGGGATACGAGGTATACCTCCTGGATACGTTACATCGGGCGTGGATAAGATCCGGACCCACTGGATAGTGGTAGTAGGCCGGTGGATGCGAGGTGGATAACGCTTGGATACTCACGATACGGCGTGCATAGATAGGCTCCCGAGTAGTTAGATGGAGCACTGAAGCGAGGGATGGGTTGGATTACGCCTGGATACGAAAAATACAATGATTCTGGCGTGGATGGATGACGCCGGGAGCTGAGTGGATACGGTGGATAACGTGGTCACGTTGTGGATCCAGTCAGTATGGCTGGATTCAGTAGATAGGTCGTGGATAATGTGGACGGGGTGGGTCTGAAGATGCTCTGGATGTGGCTGATAGTGTCCGGAGGTTG
>NW_026267755.1:4628-6533 GCF_000697945.3 Frankliniella occidentalis
CGATACGGCGTGGATAAGCTGCCGAGTTGGTGGATTGCAGCTGGGACGCGGTGGATGGCGTGTGGATACGATCGATACGGCGGGGATAAGATGGAGTGCCGGGAGGCTGGAGGATACGGGCGATATCCCATAGATACGCCGGATAGGGCATAGGTGGGGGGGGGGCATATTTATGCATCGGATACGGTGTGGATAAACCTTGGGGCCGCAGGATACGGGGGATTCCAATGGATGCGTACGATACGGCGTGGATAAGATACCGAGTAGCTGGGTGAAGCCGGAAAGCTGCGGGGATGTGGAGGATTGCGACTGGATTGGCCAGGTTCGGCATGGGCAAGGTTGGGATAAGCTGGATATCGTCAGGACGTGGGGGGATACGAGGGGATACCTCCTGGATACGCCATATAGGGCGTGGATAAGATCAGGAGACACTGGATAGTGGTAGGACGCCGGTTGATGTGAGGGATGCCTCCTGGATACACGAGGGATGGTATGGATTAGCTCTGCAGACGCTGGATAGCAGTGGCTGGCGGCCGGTTGCTCGGGATTTCTCCTGGATTTACCAGATAATGCGTGGATTCGCTGCGGAGAAGCCGGATGGTTGTGTAGGGCGGGTGTGAATGCGAGGGATTTCTCCTGGATTGGCCAGGTAAGCTTAGGAGAAGTTAGATATCGTCGGTGCGTGGGGGGATACAAGGGATACCCTCTGGATCCGCAAAATACGGCGGCGATGAGCTTTGGAGATGCAAGATATGGGCAGGAGGCGGGTGGATACCAGGGAGGGATACCTTCTGAATTCACCAGATAGGACGTGGATAAGATCCGGAGACGCTGGATAGTTGTAGAAGGTGGGTGGATATGCGACGGAATCGACCTGGATTCGCCAGATAGGGTGTGGATAAGCTCCGGAGGTGCTGGATGGTGAGAGGATTAGATAGGGTTGATTCGTAAGGGACACATTGGATTAGGGGCTTCGGTGAAGCCCTGGAGGGCAGGGATAACACCTGGATGCAAGTGGATACAGTTTGATTCTGTCCCGATACCCGGGATGCTCTTGAGAGAAGGCTAAGTGAGAAGCTTGATAATGCCTGGAGATTAATTGATTCGTCGGATTCGTCTCGGATAAGCTTGATGCAGGATAGAGAAGCGCGTGGATCATCCTGTGCCCATCCAAAATGAAACAAACGGGACCGGCATAGGATTTCCCATTTCATCTCCAGTGCATCTCCAGTCTTTCCATCAGGGATGTGAGAACGTTTGTTTATTAGACAGTCGTATTTATAACAGTGGAGAGAGCAGAGGTGGGGGTTGACTGCACATAACAGTGGCAGTATTGGCAGGTTGAAGGCATAGCTTTGCCAACCTAGAACACCTCCTCCGCCAGTCCCTTAACTTCAGTGTTTATTGTAAATGTTAAGGTTAGGAAAATAAAAAGGAATACTGATTGCGGCAAAGCCTCAACTCAACTTTAATAGTTCATAGAATACAAGTACGCACAGTACTGAAATAGCCGGATCCACCGGAACTTGGCAAACACCAAAGTAATACGAAATGAGATAATTAATATCTGTATCTCGCAGGAATCCTAACAGGCCTTCCTCGTCGAGTGTGTGTCCGCACGGGACCACCACCACCGAACTGAGCTGGTGGATGACGCCACCCAGCATCGGGAGGAGGATGTCCCCGACGCCGTTGTTGACGCCGAGCGACTTTCTGATGGGGATGCATTTCAGCTTCCCTTGTAACCTCCGGCACCTCCAAGTCCGGCTGGTCCTGGCCCTGGTCGTGCACCACTGGCCTGGCTGCTGGTTGATGCTCCTGAATCCAGGGATGGAAAACGAAAAGTAATTTATTATTTTTATTTCATTTCGGAATGAAATTATATTCAGAGCCCCTATATAATTT
>NW_026267755.1:6583-8435 GCF_000697945.3 Frankliniella occidentalis
GAGAGAGAGAGAGAGAGAGAGAGAGAGAGAGAGAGAGAGAGAGTTTCATAACTTTCTGAGCATGGAAGAAGTCTCTCGTCCGGAAAGAGCAAAGTTTACGCCGATTTTTGTCTGTGCTTCGTTTCTGGCGCCATTGGCCATGGGCTGCTGGCCTATATGATTTGGCACGCTGGCTGCTTCGCTGCTTTGCTGCTTCGTCATGGGTTTCAGTCAGTCAACTGAGCAAAAGTCTGTATGGTCTTTGGTTGGATAGGGCTGAAAAAGAACACGCAGTCGTAAGGGAATTGTACGAAAGTACATCTACCCGCATGAGAGAAGGCGCCCCGACCGGACCCCGTCCGCCTAACTGGCAATGGTTCCACTCTCTTTGTCTTCGTCACAATGCATTGAGGGAGGTGTGACAGTATTAAATGAGAAAATCTATCTTTACCAGGTTGCTGATTCATGCCGCGAACTTTCGTAGCTGATTAAACTGTACATTTCGTGGCACATATTCAACTGTCGTAACGTTTTAGTTCTGCATACTTTAAATCGACTGCGGCGACTTTCTAGGGAGCAGTACAAGTGCAGTGAAGCTAGCGCTCTTGGCGACCAGCGGCGGACACCACTGTTTAGAAAAACCTACGGGGAACGTCTACGGCGGTGCGCCCCGTAAGTTTGTCACCAGGTTCGCACAATCGTAATTTTGGATTACGGTCGACTACGTACGGGATCTACCGGAACTTCGCAAACTGACTTTTTGCATGGTCAATGCAGCACTTAACCTCCACACTGAGGTACGATATCATTACGGTCTCGACCCCCCCCTCTCGTCTCTCTCCCCCGCGCGGCCTGCCTCTCCTATAGGCACGGCAGAGCCGAGCCGGGCCCGAGCCGAGAGCTGTAAAGTCCGCGACGGGATAGCGTGGTAAAACCCACATTTTGCCGCCTCTTACGCGACCCGGCAGCCCAACCGTCTGCCCAGCTGCCTCGCTCACCTCACTGCGTGGCCTGGTCTAGCTTCCCGTCCCGCCCGCTTCAACGTTGCCAGTGGAGACTGACAACTATAGGATTTGTATCTGGGCTATTATTTGAACATCTTACTGTGTGTTTCTGAAAAATAAGCAGCGACACATACGTTTAACACTTTGCACTGGTTCAGTTACAGGCTCCATAAAATTGTTGCCAGCTGAGTGCCACTATGTATTCAACATCGATTATTTGTTTCATTATTTGGCCACACTTTTGTTGCCGGTCTGAAGGAGACTACACAGTCACGCTGTCTGAACTGAAACGATAGTCTTGTACCACTTTAACTACGCATGGGTTGTTCCGTGTACCACAAAGGTCGACTTCAGCAATCCTCCCTGAGTCCTTCCCCTACCCTCTCTGGGTAGGACCCCTGCTCTAGCTTGCAGGAGAACCTGACGAGCGAGCCTTCTTGCTGCCCATTTGGCTCTGCACTGATATCCAGTTGTCGGGAACCCAAATCGGATTCCCAGCATGACCCCCTCCCACAAAGTCCCTCGGCTGGGTCGCACGAGTCCACACCCCGCCCTGCCGTCCGGGCCAGCCAGCAGTGATAATTAATTTCAATACAATTACAGAGCGTAGTCCATGTCCGTTCACCAATTCATCATCCCCAACGAGAACTTGAAATTTAATCATTCCAGAAGGGAAGTGACAGAGATCAGAGGGCCGTTTACGGGTTGGAGGGGAGAGGGGGAAAGGGGCGGTGACGTTCCAGTGACACACAGCGCGGCATACCAAAGCCAATGAGAATGGCGTGGGGCTGGAGGCGTGTTTTGTGTTGTTTGCAGTAGAGCAGAGTGTCGCGTGGTTCCTAGCGCGAGAGCAGGTGTCTGCCCCAGCC
>NW_026267755.1:8485-8810 GCF_000697945.3 Frankliniella occidentalis
GGCGCACCCGCAGCAGCAGCACCGCCCCCCGTAATTAAATGCGCCCAGTAAACGCTTCGCAATTTGTGCCGCAGCGGCGGCGCTCGCGGTGCCTGTTGTTCCCCGAGAACAGAGTGCCGGCGCCGCACTGTAACATGCAAACACCGCTACTTTCCTCGTGTAAACATAGGCTTCCGTCCCCATGTGAGGAAGGGTCGTGTAGGAGGAGGGGGGGGGAGGGGGCTCGCAGCGCCGCGCACACTCCTCGAACATTATTGCAGCGCGACTCGGTCGATGACGACTCGCGCGCGGCGAGGTATTTCCCTGCAGCTTCCCTTCCCCGCGC
>NW_026267755.1:9106-10741 GCF_000697945.3 Frankliniella occidentalis
GGTTCAGTTACAGGCTCCATAAAATTGTTGCCAGCTGAGTGCCACTATGTATTCAACATCGATTATTTGTTTCATTATTTGGCCACACTTTTGTTGCCGGTCTGAAGGAGACTACACAGTCACGCTGTCTGAACTGAAACGATAGTCTTGTACCACTTTAACTACGCATGGGTTGTTCCGTGTACCACAAAGGTCGACTTCAGCAATCCTCCCTGAGTCCTTCCCCTACCCTCTCTGGGTAGGACCCCTGCTCTAGCTTGCAGGAGAACCTGACGAGCGAGCCTTCTTGCTGCCCATTTGGCTCTGCACTGATATCCAGTTGTCGGGAACCCAAATCGGATTCCCAGCATGACCCCCTCCCACAAAGTCCCTCGGCTGGGTCGCACGAGTCCACACCCCGCCCTGCCGTCCGGGCCAGCCAGCAGTGATAATTAATTTCAATACAATTACAGAGCGTAGTCCATGTCCGTTCACCAATTCATCATCCCCAACGAGAACTTGAAATTTAATCATTCCAGAAGGGAAGTGACAGAGATCAGAGGGCCGTTTACGGGTTGGAGGGGAGAGGGGGAAAGGGGCGGTGACGTTCCAGTGACACACAGCGCGGCATACCAAAGCCAATGAGAATGGCGTGGGGCTGGAGGCGTGTTTTGTGTTGTTTGCAGTAGAGCAGAGTGTCGCGTGGTTCCTAGCGCGAGAGCAGGTGTCTGCCCCAGCCACATCCACTTCGCGCTTCCGCCGCTGCGCACTGACTCTCCTGCCCCACTTTTTATCCATCCCTGTCTCGCTTCTTACACCCTCCCCTCCTCTCTCGCCCTCCGCCACTAGCCTCTCGTCCACATCTTCTCGCTGTCTTGCCCGAGTGTTGGCGGCTGGAGGAATAATGGACTTAGGAAAGGAGCATGAAATTGGTTGGGAAAGCAGCAGAGGGAAGGCCTCAGAAGGGGGGGGGGGGCAGACCAGACGCCCACCCGCCTGCGGCTGCTGACTGTGCGGCGGCCCGGCCGGCGGCCCGGCTGGCTGCACAATGTTTTCATCATGCCGGGCGGACAGCTGCACTATTAATCATGACAGAGGCGCGTGAAGACCGCGCCGCCCGTCACAAGGCCCCTAACGTGTCGCCAACAAACCTTTGACCCGATCCCAATATCTGAGAGACATCATTTGTAAGTTCTACGCCCTGGCAAACTGGGAAAAAAATCATCGCTTTGCGTCCAAAAGTTTCGGATTTGGACCCCGCTCAAACGTGTGGGCCTGGGGTCACGGATCACGACAGCCACTAGTCAGTGCGAGAGAGACAGACTTATGGGTGACCAGAAGAGTGAGAGAGCGCGAATGACAACAAAGTTGCCCGCGGGCCGCTTAGCCGGGACCCCAGGCAGTTCATCATGCAGGTGGTACACTGGCCGGGCGTGGCGCTCTGTAGCGTGAGCAGAGCTCGATATGGTGGAAGGCAGAGAAAGGGCGCCGAGGGTTCGAATATTTTGTCGTGGCGTAGGCCAGATGAGAGGGGTGGAGGAGGGACAGCCCTCCCCCAGAGGAGAGGGTGGCAGGCCGTAAGTTGGCTTCTATTAGAGTGCTGCTCGTGTGTACTGCGCGCAGGGGAGAGGGGAAGGGGGAGGGGGGAGAGAGAGA
>NW_026267755.1:11728-12106 GCF_000697945.3 Frankliniella occidentalis
TGTAGGATTGCCGGCAATTGTAGAACAATGACATCGATGTCAGTTTCACTGTAAAAAATTAGAGTCTAGTACGGCAATATCTACGGCGTAACTGTTTACAGTATCTATATAGATGCCGCTTTTAGTCACTTCACCTAGGGTACAGAGCGCGGAGTATAGTGTCGCTGTAGCACCGGAAACCCCAGGTTTTACACGACACAGTGTACGAATACGGCCCCATCCCCCATTGTAGACTTGTAGACAGCCCGCGTGGAAGGATCTGCATTATGACTGTAGTTAAAACTGTAGACATCGAACTGCAGTTGCGATATACTATCTGAAACTATATGTTTACTGTAGTCATTATGCATCTCTTAACTCTTAATTGTTCCGTAATTC
>NW_026267755.1:12289-14263 GCF_000697945.3 Frankliniella occidentalis
CCCCACTCGTTGCCAACAGTTTACTGTTTCGAACATCCCGGAGATCCACTGCAATTCTGAGATCCGTCTCATGCTTTTTGAAAATCCAATAAGTAAACTCTCTGAAAACTCAACAGTGTACATTGCTGGCTGATGTATCATCAATGATTGCTGATTTATACCAGCCTATTGAGTTTTCAGAGGAGTCCTGCTTAAATAAGGCCTATTGAGTCTCGAAGAAGCTACACCACCAGGGCCGCAGTGGCGTGCGGACACGGGCCGGCCGCCCCCGCACTGTTAAATTCCTACAAAGCATTCGCTTTGCAGAGCTGCGCAGTATTTCGCTCCTTTGCAACTACGAAACATTTACTTTGCAATTACAAAGTGATGCTTTGCAATTGCGAAGCAATGAAATCGCTGCAAAGCATCGCTTTGCAATTGCAAAGTGTCACTTCGTAATTGCAAAGCATCACGTTGTAATTGCGAAGTTAAATGCTTCGTAGTTACAAAGGAGCAAAATACTTCGCAGGCTTTTAACAGTGCGTCGTCTCTCATGCCCGCCGCGCCCCTGCTCCCGTCCTATTCCACATTTCACCCCAGTCCGATGCATCCTCACCGTAGTGTTTCCAATCGGGCGGGTGAGGGTTCTGAGCGCTCGCCCGACGCTTCCAGCGTATGAGTGAGACGGCACGATACGGCTAGCAGTTGTCTCTGTCGCTCACGCCACACTCCCAGTCTGCCGATGAAGACGAGAACGGCTTGCCCCGCCGCTCTGCCGCAGCAACGTCACCTGTCCCCGCAACCTCACCTCTCGCCCTGCTGGTCCGGCAGAGGAAGGGTGTGCGTCCGAACAGCGTGCGGAAGCGCGCCGAGGGCCGGCGATTCGGAAGGTGTTTCGGCCGGGTAAGATCTCGCCCGACATACCCGGCCGGGTCGGGTCGGGTCGGGTGAAGACGGCAGCGCGGTCGGGCAAGCCGAAGAGGAGCTCACCCGCCCGATTGGAAACACTACCTCACCCTCCGGTAGGTTGCGCAGAGCGAGGCGCCATATTAGTGTAGCTCGCAGGCAGCGGCTTCTCTCTCTCCTTCCGCTCCACATAAACAAGGCAACACTCGCCGTAATACTTCCAGGACCGAGCCGAGTGGGCGCTGTGGGCTGCGGCAGGCGCAACGCTTGTCCGCCCAGTGACAGATAACACAATTTCCACATTGTTTTGCGCACCCTCGTCACGGCGAGCGGCTCGGCGCGCCAGCCAGACCCGAGCCGAGCGAAGCGCAGCCGCGCCGATCCGAGACGGGCCGAGCCGAGTCGGGCGGCGGAACAGGAAACCGGCCACCGTCAGCGGCTCAGGGCGGACCTAGAGGCGGGCCTAGAGGCGGACCCGGCTCCCGCTGCAGCGCGCTAGACGAGCCACCCCGCCCGCCCACTACTTTTTATCACACGCCGTGGAACTGAAAAATAAAGCGGGTCGTGCTCTCATGTGCAAAATACGTCATGGCTAGTTTCAAATACTTTGACGCGCACTGTATACTCCGCATGCTCGCCCCACAACTCACTCAGGAAATTCCGAGGGCTCCAGGCCAGGAGTGCCAACAGTCGCCCGCCCAACATACACCAGACAAGGCAGCTCTCTGCGAGTGAATATGAGATACCCCCCTCCCTCTCCATCACCCTACCCTGCGCTGCTGGGGAGGCCGTGCGCATGTGTCTTCATCAAGCAACACGAGGTCTGGGTAAAAGGGACGATGGTGTCAAGAACGCCGGGGGTGTCGGGGGGTGAGTGGCCCTGCAGTGGCAGCCGCAGCGCGCGGTGAATACCTCGCAAACTAGAACTAGGAAGACGCCGGCTCACAAGAATCTTCTGCCCCGTTTGGCTGCAGCCTTCCTCCCCTCCCGCCCCGCATATCCCACCCCGAAGCACAGCATTCTTCGCCCCCTAACCTCCTCTCGCAGCAGCCTGTCTACACCCCTTCCCCTCCAACTCCCCCTCCTCCC
>NW_026267755.1:21249-22403 GCF_000697945.3 Frankliniella occidentalis
GATTGACTGCAGTGAAACTGCAGTTGACTGTCATTTAACTATAGTTTTCTATTAAATAACTACACTTAAAGTGCATGATGCCAGATGCAGTTCGTATGCACTCTCATTGTACTTGCAAATTACATTTGTGTTTGTAAAATACCAACATTACTTCAGTACAAGTACTATGCTCACACTACGGTTCTTGCAAAAGTTCAGTTGCAGTCCACAAGTGTATTTCAAACTGTAAATCTTTCCACGCGGGAGTTTTGCCCGGTTTCGCCTGTACATTGCTCTCTGTACCAAATGTAAACCATTGGAACTACAGCAATACTGATTTTCTATTAACAGGTGTTGCTGGAAAATAATTAGCACCCGATGCTGTCATTTTTCTTGTCATAACTTTTAGCAGTGTAGTCTGTCATTATTATTCTAGTAAGAGTCGTAGAGCTTGGACCACCTGGAATGGGGGGATACATCAGATTTCATATCGTCCAGAAGTACATCCACACTGATAAACTTATCGTGAAACTGCTGAACACTTTTAACTTCAAGTTGCAACTGCAAGTTGAATACTTGCACGTGTGCAACTCCGTAGTAGTACACATCCAAGTGTTCAACTTGAAAGGTGTGCACTTGCAAGTGTGTAACCTCTCTGTTAAATACTTCCTTAGATTGAACGCTCACTGTGTATGAGGTGCTCAACCGAGGAGTTGCACACGTGCAAGCGCACACCTACCAAGTTAAGCACTTGCAAGTTCTCAACTTGCATCTGCACACTTGCAATTGTTTAGTAGTTGCACACTTATCACTTATCACACAGTTTATCAGTGCGTTTTTCTCAGATTCACCCGACACACTGATGATGCTCGGCGCCTGTGAGACTCGGGGTAGGCCAGCCCGCAGTGCACGCGCGCGTTGCAGGCAAGATGTTGCCTACCCATCAGGCGCTATAAGCGGCCGAACTTTTTCGCAATTTCGTAATTTCGTAAAAAGAGTGAAGAGGGGGAGTACTTTTGCCTTCCGGCGAAGTCTTGAGGACTGTTTCAATAGATGTAGAGAATCACCCACTCTGTGTTCGGGGTGGTCGTCCTCCTGAGGGTCCGGCAGAGCCATTCGGATGGCGCTCTCGAGGTGCATCCTAAGTGGGCGAGGCGGGGCTGCACTGTAAAAAA
>NW_026267755.1:23514-24796 GCF_000697945.3 Frankliniella occidentalis
TCGAGTGATGAGTTATTCAGTGAGTGCTGCGTTGAGGTTATGTTTGGTTATGGACACAGTCGCTGAAGTGACATTTATCAGTGACAGTTTTCTCCTTGGCTTACTCGCATATGAACTCTATGGACATTGCTTTATTTTAATGGTAAAGTGTTGTTTTCATTTTTGATCACTTTTGAGAGTTTTGAAGAAACAACAAACGACAACCAAGTGGTTGTCCAAGATTCGTCCGTGTTGGATTCTGATAAACGGCTAGGTTATGTCACCAAAAATTATTTAATTTGATCGATATTTTATAACTATTGTGTCATGTGTCACGTCATATGTTTTTAGCGAAATAAAGGGAAACAATATATGAAATACGACCTTTTCATTTCTACCATATCAATATTCAATATGGGGGGGGGGGCAATATTGATACCACAGCAGATCAGCTTGCACCCATTGCTTCAATATAGATTGCTGACAGAGCAACTCCGGCGATTGCTATTCCATACGCGGCTGACTGGGATTGTAACACCAGCAAATTCCGTTGCTGCATCAGCAAAGAAACATTCAGCAATTTAAGTTTGCTGGCACAGCTAGAAATGTTGTAGGCGCTATGTTAGCAGCCGAAAATTGCTACCGCAGCAAGAAAACAGCTGTGGCAGCAAATCTTTTCTCTCCGTGAACCGCTCACCTCTGGGACACGCAAAGTCGCTTAAATGACTTTTTTACACATTTTGAGATACGGGTATCAAAATGATCAGTGAAAAATTCTCTTCCGAATGATACCCATATCTCAAAATGTGTAAAAAAGTCACTTAAGCGTCTTTGTTTGCGTGTCCCAGAGGTAAGCGGTTTTGTTGAGGGTTGCAGAGGTAACCGGGTTTGTTTCCAGTCCGCGGAGGTAAGCGGTTGTTCTTCTCAGGTGTCGATCTTTATCCTGTACCATACCCAGAGCGTCACTGGCCTGGAGATTGACTCGCTAGTTAGCTCTCGCTGATGATACGTCACGCTAGATAAGTCATAGGCCAGAGGTGCCGCAGTCCAGCCGGGGAGCGCCTTGCCTGTCCCAATCCCTAGGGATGCAACTATTTTTGAACTTTGAAGTTGGCGGTCAAGTCCACAACCAATCCTCATACAAAAAAATTACAAACGGCATACCTGTAGATATACTGTAAGGGTACAGCAACGTCATGACTACAGTTTTGATACGGTGCTATCCTGTACCTATTCTGTATGATGTACGGTTTTGGTACGGTGCATCCTGTACCTCTTCTGTAGGAGGTACGGTTTGACCACA
>NW_026267755.1:26641-27423 GCF_000697945.3 Frankliniella occidentalis
GCAGTTATTTTTTCAGTTATATTTCAATCAGACTGTTGTTATCTTAGACTGAAAACCGCAAATATAGTTTACAGTTTCGAACTGTGCATATGTTGCACTTAAAATATAAGTAGACTTAATGTGACAACGTACACTCAGGACATCTTTTTACCGACAGTACTAGCTCGTTGCTTCACCTGTGCGATGAGTTTGTCGATTCCTTGGTCGGTGGGGTTTTACGTAGCTTAGCCTAGGCGCGCCCTTCCGAGGGCCTACCTGCCTCTTAGTCGTGCCAACACAACCGGTGGTTCCTCCTTATGCGTACAGCAGAAATATGTCCCTTAGCGGGGTCGCTACCCAAGTACCTCACCCTAACGCCAACGAAATTTCTGTTGTTTCCCGATTAAGAATAGCTTAGGCAAAGTTCTGTTATTCGTGATATCGATCAGGGAAGGGGACGTTATAATTATAAACGGGTTTATTCACGAAAAAAACGGACAAGGCTCGGTGACCCCACATCGCCACAGTTGAATTACGGAGAAACTGTAGTTCAACTGTAGTTAGACAAGAAGGCCGACGGGCCGGGACCCTTGGCATCACATCAGGTTACTGCGGCACCAGAGCCATCGTGTCCCAGTGGCTCAGTGGTCAGCGTACCGGGCTCCCAACACCGAAGTCCGAGGTTCAACTCCCGCCAACATCCGAGTTAAAATCAGTGTAATAACTATGAGGTATTAACTGTAATCAACAATATGTGGTAAATAACTGAATAGGAGGGAGAAAGAAAGACCCAGAGAGGGAAA
>NW_026267755.1:33390-33870 GCF_000697945.3 Frankliniella occidentalis
CGCACACCGCGAGTGCCTAAGGCGCCACTCGCGAACACGACCGCCACCACAGTGTTGACGATGTTGTAAATTAAAAGTATGTGCAAAAGAAGATGGAGCGGGCGCTGCAGGGGGCACATCAACAACATTGGCGCCCTTCTCATGTGACGGCGGCCGCGGCAGCTCGCGGGACGAGGCGCGAACACGAATATCAACCACATTACCGCCCCCCCCCTCTTCCCCTCTGTGACGGCGGCCGAACAACATCGACAACATTGCCTCCCCCCCCTCCTCCTCTGTGACGGCGTCCGCGGCACCTCGAGGGACGGGGGAGGAACAACATCGCGACAACATTTCCCCTCCCCCTTTCCCCCTATGTGACGGCGGCACACCACACTCATAGAAATGTATTTTATTTGTTTTCCCCTGCGTTTCCGAACAGACATGAACACAATATACTGCCTACGACAAAACTCGTGTTCGCTTCTCGCTCAAAGAACG
>NW_026267755.1:35475-35981 GCF_000697945.3 Frankliniella occidentalis
GGGGGTCAATAATATTCTGATGTACAGACTTTTTCGTTTTACGTGAAGTCGGTATATCACTCAAAAGACAAAAAATTGCTTAGTCGTGCATTTCTAGGGGCACTTAAGAAATGTCCCCGTTATTCCGACCCAGTGCCCCTAAAAGAGGCCGGAAGGTGAAGTTGGTCCCTTGGTAAAGGCACTAAACCATTTAGTGCCTTAGAGGTAGGACTAAACACCATTGTTTCTCCAGCGATCACGCTTATTTCACACAAAATTCTACCACAACCCACTTGAAATGTGGAGCAATTTATTGAAACAAATGCTTCGCACTCGGTCTGTTTACTCCGCCCTCGCGCGTCTGAAATTTTTGATTTGTAATTAAAAGTGTGCTGGCTGTCCAGCTACACACAGGGCAGTGTGAAAAGTTGCCTACGAACTGGGCGCTGGCAGCCGCTGCCGCTGCCGCTAGTCTCTCTGGTGAAGAGTAGCGCGGCGAAAACGGGAGGCCACAGGCCACCAAATGA
>NW_026267756.1:0-2558 GCF_000697945.3 Frankliniella occidentalis
GGGGCCCGGGCCCGGGGGGGCCGCCGCACCGCCGCTGGGGCGCAAGGTACGCCTACCGATCAGGCGTGGCGGGGCGTGGCGCGGCGGGGCGTGGTGTCACCGACCCGACGACCGGCGGCAAGAGGAGACGGAGGAGGGGGAGGCGGCGGGCACGCATACACAGTTGCGGCCGAGCTCGAACGTGAAAGCCCAACAGAGAAAGGGTTATCTCAGACAGTCGCTACTACTGCATGGCGTTGTTGTTCCAGCAGAAGCGGCCAAGGTTGCCTTATCTAGCTGCCCGCCCGCCTGGCCTGGCCGCCTGTCTCTCTTCGCTCGTCCGCCGCCGCCGTCACCGTGTATCTTATCTCAGCCGATGCGGCAGCGGGAAGCGGAAAATAATAACGACAAGGAAATTTCGCGTCACACTGAAGTACTCGGGCAATCTGACAAAGATAACCACCAGCAGCCGCAGTGCAGGCACGCGGGAGGACCGCATGGAGATGACGGCCAAGTCAGAAGACCGCCAGGCATATCCAGCAATGAGCGCTGGACGCGGCTCTGGAGCCTCCAGCCTCGCAGGCGGCCGACTCCGCCGGCACGGCTGCGCGATGGGATGCCTACCGGCCGGGCGCTCCGGGACCGCGACGGCGGCGGCACAGCACGGCAGCGGGGCGCAGCGCGGCACAGGCAGCGAGAGAACTGGGTCAGGTCGGCTCACCTCGACCCGCCCGTCCGGTCCAGGGCCTTGCTGGCCGCTGCAGCGATAACTAGGCAGTAAATCTAGGCGGCAGCGCCACCTATCCCCCTCCCACCTCCCCGCCCCGCCAACCCCCTCTGTAATGCCAGAGTAGTGCAGCACAAAAAGGGTTGCGTCGGTCACGACTGCCCTCTCTTTAAATCGCTCGTGTTTCGCGATGGAAAATAACAAAGTGCGCGCAGCGCGCGGGGGGATTTCGACATGGAAAAAGGTAGACGGCGTGGTGCGGCGCGGCACAGCACGGCAACCCAAGGCGGCGCCAGGTCAGCACGACACAAAAACAAGTCTTTTGTTGCAGTTTTTGATTTATATTATATTTTCATGGCTCCAAGCGGATTTCTCTTGCTCTTTAGGCGAGGTCAGTGGCCTCCTCGGGCGACGACCAGGTCGACCTGGGCTCTTCAGGGTCTCCGGCGGTGCCGGTTCCACACCACCGATGCCCGAGAACGACCCCCTGCAGTAGGCACTTACGGCCACTTACGGCAACCGGCAAAATTACGAACGCCCAACAGAAATTTATTGCACGACGGAACGTGCCAAAAAAACTGGTGGTCGTTTTGATACCAATTGCGTGTGGAGTAAAGTAGCCGGGCCAATGTAACTGCGAGGTATTGCGGTTATTTCCAAAGAATAACGATAAGAAACAGGAAAAATAAAACTAAAAGATTTTTGCAACTGTATGCCTGGCCAATGGTATTTCAACCACAACGCAGTACTACTGCACAGACTTTCCGGCGGACGCAGCGCGCAGCTGTACGCACGCTGGGCAGACTCTGCGCCGGCCAGGTAGGCATCCCACCCGGCCCAGCTGGTCGCTGGGCGGCGGGCAGGGCGGGCGCGGCCAGCCACGGTCGATATGCGAGAAGATGCGAGTGAATGCCGGAGAGCGAGATCTAATGAAGTGTCCCTTTTCGCTTTCCAGGGGTGCGTGCGGCGCGGGGACCTCGATCCCGGCGAATTTATCTGCCAGTTATGCAAAACAATCCGCGAGCGCGAGCCTATTTGCATTATTGAGCTGCCGTGGCTGCTGACGGGCCGGCTGAGCTACGATATCGCCTAGGCCGGCCAGTGATCGGGTAGCAGTCAGAGGTATCGGGTTGCGGCCGGCAGCCAGGTGCGCGAGGAGGGGATGAGGGGAGGAGCACGGAGGGAGGGAGGAGGGAGGGAGGAGGGAGGGAATGAGGGGAGGGAGGGGAGCGGAGGGATAATTTGACGCCAATCGATCACCTTACGTGCCCGTGCCGCGCCGGCCGATCGGTTCGGGACGAGACTGACGGGGCGGGTCGAACCGGGACGGGAGCAGCCCGTATGTACATACATACCGCTGGACCGCACGGGGACGATATGGGGGAGCGAGCGCGCGGCCTACACCGTTAGCGTCAACGCAAAAAATAAAAAATTGCCTTACAATAGTTGCACACCTGCACAAATGTTTCTCCCCCGTTTGTGGATATAGCGCTAGCGCATGGGCCGAGAGAAGGCACCAATCTGCCCAAAACGTCTACCTAAGCTTTTCCCTCGACGAAACAAAAGCGTGGGAGGATCACGATCTCTGCTGTCCATCACATCTCCCGCCTCGCCCAATCCCGCCCGCTCCAAACGCGTTTCCCGCCCGTTCCGCCCGCCCATAGCATAAGGCGCCCAGAGATCCGCACCGGCACAGCCGCGCGCGTTTTTGAATAGCAAATTACCGTACCTTTTGAAAAGAGCATCCTCATCACATCAACTCCACGCGTGTTGCTGGTTTCCCTTTTGGCTTCCTCTATCCGTGGACAATGATGGCCCGATCTGACTCCTGCGTGACCTATCCCATCCCCCC
>NW_026267756.1:2618-9266 GCF_000697945.3 Frankliniella occidentalis
TTCCAGTCCCCCCCATCGACCGGTCGCGGCGGCGTGTCGTCCTCTGTACGTTTTCACGCAGGAATCATCGATTTCTCCCCCAAAACACAACAGGAGCAGGGACGCTCCTCGCGCCACCCCCTCCCCCTGCATTAACGCTGCTCGCGTCGATCACGCCCGGAAGTGGCTTATCTCTATCCACTTTCAATGAGACGGACGGCCAGCTGCGTGGAGAATCGAATGCACTTTGGCGGATGCGTGTACCTCCTCCCTCGCGTGCCAGACATTTAACAAACAACATTTCCCCTCCGTGTCCCGTGCGATGCCTCTGGCGAGGGCTTATTATATCATTTTTTAGTGTTCAGTTGCTCCCCTGAACTACCCTTTTTTCATTCACGGTAGCTTGGCCCCATCCCCCCGACGCGCGTGTGAGTGATGATGGAACCACGCTCAATATTATCTTCCGCGGCACTACATTTATCTCTGGGGGGGTAAAAAAACTATATCACGAGACACAAAAATAAAAAAGATAGTCTCGTCGACCTGACAAAACAAACACGTTATTATTCTTCACGTTTGATGTGAATTACGAAAGTATAGGAAGCGAACGAGGAGGTAAAAGAAAAGTCGGGGGATCCGCGGTGGGCGATGACGTTAGGCCCGTCCTAGCCCTAGACGGTCCCGCTGCTCCGCGGCGGCAGCTGTGAAACATCGCTCGCAGTTTGTCATCGCCTCCGGCGCTGGCGATTCGCCGTAATAACAGACCCGTAAGGCGATTCAAAACGCCCCGCGCCGCCGTAGGACCTCCGGCAGCGCCCCGCACCGCCCGGGTAATGAACTAACGGCTCCACTGCGGAGGTGTTTGTAGAGACAGACGCTTCGCACCGCAGTTCATCCTCGGCACCGCGTCCGCCTTTATAATTACACGGCAGACGATATGAAATGAAAAACAAAAAGGAACAACACTGAATACTACAAGGTTTTACCTAACAATCATGAAATGCCCTTTGCTAAACGTGGGACTCCAAAGATACGCGGTTAAAATTGGAAGGCAAAAGAACAATCCTTTGAGCTCACGCCAGCGGCTCGATTATCCGTTGCACCGCAACCACTTGTGGCTCCGACCGGGCCGACAACAAAACCCTTTTTCCCGGCCCAAACTTTCGCACGGCGGCGGGACGCTTGCCAAAATGGCCATCTCCGTTCCCAGAACACATCATACACACACTGAGCGTCAGCGCGGCCACCACTTGGGGGCGAAACGCTTCAGTGGAGCTTTGCAGGACGACAGTTCCGCATCCTCCCCCCTCACTACCTCCCTTCCTCCCCACCCCCTCCCCAAGCTCCCCTTACCTATCCCCTCCCTCACTTTCCACTTCACTTGCGGCACTATTGCGAATCGAATATAATTCGCGCTGATTCAGCTGCCCTGCTGCCACCCGCCAAGTGCATTGTTTCCTGGACGCCACCGCTTATCCAGTTTGCCCCTCTCTCTCATTCACTATTCTATCATTGCGAAACCAAACTCACTTTGATTTTCAATGCAATCCCTACTTCCGTAACAAGCAGGCCCGTTTTTCCGCCAAACGAATTTGCCAGATATCTTTCGCAGTAACTCTAGTAATTCCGTGTGGAAGGGGAAAAGCCGAGACATGTGTGACATGAAGCAGGGGTATTTGGTAGGTTGCAAAGTCTCAACCAGTCGTTGTCAACGAAACACCTAATCGATTACAAAATCCCCCCTTGCCTTTTCAAAGCAGAAGCCTGGGACAAAATCCCTGATTTGAACATGATTTGAAATATATTCGAGTGATGTGCAATCCCGTACTAAAATTTGGTTTTACACTATTTTTTTCGTTCCGAAGTTTTGATTAATAGACAGATACTCCCACACCTTTGCTCTGTTTCCACTTGACGGAAGGCAAGCTTTTACCGCTTGGAAACACTCTGCTCTGCTCTCTCTGCAAGCTGCACAGCTCACTCACCAATCCTGCCCTGACCACCACCAACAGATCGCGGGGAGAATAGGTGGATTAAACGGATTAACGTTACACGGCAGGCGGCGAGACAGCCCAGAATGGTGAAAATCAAAGCAGCTCTCTCCGGACAGCGGGTGGTCACGGCCAAACAGAATGTAGTAAAGCACTGCGACTTTCATTGTTCACACCCGCAAAAATCCTGTTCATAGCTTTTTGCATTGTCCACGAGCCAATGATCTTGGTTCAAGAACTGGCCGAGGCAAGCGGCTTGACCGTTCGGAAAATTTAAGTATCGTTCGCATAGAATTAGAAATATACCGATACGAAAGAACAGAGGGCGGAAAATACAGAAGGCGAAACAAAACTCAGACTTACTTATTATCAGAAAAGAGAATGAATTTTGACGACTCAATGGGGACTAAACCCTTTCAGCTGGCTGAACAGTGTGTAGAACTCGTGGGAAAAGAGACACTTACAATAAAACACAAAACTAACGACAAATAAACAATTGGAGCTTAAATGCAAAGCAGAGGAGAAAGAGATGCATAACTGGTTTTGGGTGCGGCGCACGCACTCGGGGGCTGCGTGTGCCAAAACACACAGGAAGGCGTGTCGATTTTCGACGCGTTTCCCGCGGCAGGCACTCTCGGCGCAGACACCTCTCCCCGGGCCACCTTCTCACGCCAAACCAAATGGGGGACCTGCCGCAGGCCGTGTGGCGGCAGGCAGTGCTCGGCTCGCTACCGAAGCACAGCCCTTCGGGCAGCGCCAACTTGCAGGCCGCAGAAACAAAATGGCTAATGCTAAAATTAATATTCAATTGGAGCTCCTGCCATTTTAAGCCTGCGACTGCGAACATGCGAACAGTCTCAAAGAGAGAGAGATCGCAGTCAAAAACAGCACCAACTTCAGCCCTCATTCTCCAGCCTCATAGCTACGCTTCGGCTCCTGAAACTAATTTGACGCCTCCACGCGGCCTAATCGCGCTGAAAGTGGCGAGTGGTTGATAGCGCGCCCCTCAAAGGTAGAAGGTCTTGGCTGGAGCCTGACTGGAGCCAGCTCCCCTACCTGCGTGATGATGCTTCGCTCACAATCACACACCCCCGGCCGGTTCCGGTCCGCACAGCCTGGCACAGCGTCCGAGAGCCTCCAGGAAGGCGCGCGCTGACGCATACGACGCGAGGAAAAGGGTCCGATTAATTAACTTGCAAAACGGGTCGGGGTTGGGATTTATCACGAGGAAGGCGTTTCTCTCTCGTACGTCACGCACCACGTTAGTGCGGATTTTCCCCCGACGCGTCTGCGCCCATACATCCCAAGCCCGAGCAAGCAACCTCCCCATGCAACCCCCCGGATCTCACCGCACACATCCCGGTCTAGTTTATGATCTGGAGGACGACGTCAATGGGCGAGTGAACCCCCGACGACCTGAAAGGCCGAGCGAGAGCGACCCAGAGTCAATTCAGATCGCGGATGCAAGCATCACACGTCAATTTGCAACGACGATTTGCGCGCAAGCAAACTGGATCACCCTTCGGTCGGCTTTCCGCAAACTGAGCACGCAGCAAACAGCAGAGATTCTGCCGTGGACCCGCCTCACTCGCTCTACTCCGCCATTACTTTGGCGAGAGTTTATATTCATACGGGAGATTGGGCACGTGATAGCCTAGGCTCGGTGGGCGTTCCCTCCAGCAGCCCGGCGGAACCCGGCGGCACAACGGCTGTGTCGCTGCGGCTGCCGGTAATGCCAATTTGCTTCCGAATGGCCTCATTACCGCCTTTTATACGCTGTTTTCTTTCCGGTCCCGAACCTTACTCACCCCCGGGCCATATCCCATATCCCATGTGTGGGCCCGCTGAGAGAGCCGACCTGCCGACCCGAGCGGAAGGGTTGCAGTCGGCGGGTTTTGCACATTCAAAAGCGTGTTTATCGATGCGCGAATTTGCAACTGTTTCCCCACCACCATATCTGTCATCATAAAGCAAAATTAAAAGGCGGGCGGAAAACTGTCTGCTGCTTAGTATATGGGCATAGTATACAATCGAAAGTATAGTAGCTGACGCAGCAGCACTACCAAAAGTTGTTGCGTTTTGCATTGATATTATTTTTCTTTTTTTGTGCGCGCGCGTGACTATGCCGTTGTGTCACCCAGCTTCCATATTTGCATAAGCAGCAAATAGCACCCCGTGGAGTGTATGGTGCTTATTTATTCGCCGAGTCCTTGCGGTCTGGTGGCGCGGGGCGCGGGGCGCGGGGCACTGGGAGCGGGGCTCATACACGACCACGACACGACCAGAACTCGTTCACCAATTGTCCGCCTGTCAGCGCCCATTTCCTCTCCGAAGCGCATAAGGACCCGAGCCAGAGACCGCGGCGGGGCTGTGAGGCCGAGTCTGTGTCTGGGTCCCATACACCAACGGGACGGACACTGAGCAACACTGTCATGTTACAGAACTATTGGTGACTTTCCCCGGGACGCGCCCCGCGCACGCGCGCGAGTGTGTCGTGCCTTCCACTTTGTTCGTGTCGGTGAAAGCAAAATGTCGGGGTCCTCGGGGCGCCACCACCGGCAGCAGCCCGCTGCGCGCTGCTTCCGCCGAGCTAACCTTGCCTGGCGCCATGAGTCATCGCCTCCTAGTAGTATCAGCCACCCGACCGACCACAAAGAGATCGCCGTTACGTATTCCGCGACAACGCCGCCGCGGCCGCGCAGGGTCGCCGCCGAGCCGAAGCTCGCGTCTTCACACGCCACCCGCGCGCGCCCCGCCCCTCGCGTACAATGACATTTTACAAGCAGCTATAGTATACATGTGTTTTACGAGCCAATTGACAAAAGGGCAGCCGCGTCGTGGAATGCCGTCCCGCCGCCGCCGCAGTGCCGTTTGACAAGAAGCGCCCCCAGACGACCGATACTAGCCGATGCCAAGACGTGAAATTAGAGTCTTTTGCGTAATCAGACTCGTGGCGGGGCGTAACTGGGGCCGTAATGCGGAGGCAGCAGCGCCAAGTGCCAACCGGCCTTGTGCGCCAATGAGAACACGTCATGGGCGAGCTGCATGAGCTGCGCGCGCTTTGTTTCCCATGAACGACTTTCTGTTTTACGACGAGTCTATATCCATCGGCAAACTGGAACTGGAGGCTTTGACCAGACTAACCGCGAGGGCCGTGCTCTGTTGCATTCTCGTAAAGGTGTCTCTCCAGCCAACAGTTAGTTTCTCATACCTCGCAGCCTTGACACACGACGACCGACGCGACCCGTCGTAGGAAGCGCCACAACAGCTGACATAATTAGGCGCTATTAACCACAATGACAGCCGGACGGGCAGACACACCGGCCACCCACCCCTACCTCCAATTAGCACCGCGATTAACCACGTGTCATATTGGGCGACAGAAGGCCAGACGACGTGTTTGGGCTAGCAAGAGAAGTGGGCGTGTGCGAGGTAAGTGAAAACGCATTAGCGGCGGCAAATTGTTATTTCATTTTGCTTTTGGGAAGCAGGCCCTATTATTAAAAATGTGTGCGCTTGCTCTCACCGGAATGGACGTCAACTAAACCTAAACTGACCTGAGCAAAACAGGAAAGGTCGAAAAAGAAATTGCATTACCGATGACTTTCCAATGCAAGTCATCGCAACCTTTTCTCGCTCTGCTCGGGTTTTGTAGCGCTATACCTGACAAGAAAAAGTTCATTAGCTCGAAAACCAATTGCGCGGTACTACCTCCTGGCTTCGCTTCCCCTTCTTGCTCTGCAGTAATCCCAAACACGACGCATTGCCCGCGCTCCAGAACGCACCGGATTCCACTGGCGCCGCGGGACCACGCCTCCTCAGGCTCCTCCAGGCGAGCGTGAGGAAGTACCATGGCGAAGAAAGAAACCAAAACAACGAGTAACGTGAATGTGCGGAGCACCACTGGACTGACCGTCAGCTGACCGTGTCACCGCCGCACGCGGTAACGGTCCGGGGAATCGGGATTGAGATCATCTATGCAGTAATGAGAAGAGTGTGAGTGAGATGAGATGTGTGTGAGCGCGTCGTGGAAACGGGGCCGCGACCTATTGGCAGGTTATCGTGAGGCCACTCGCTACCCGCAGCGATGTGTGGCGTTATTCGCAGTGCAACAAGGTGCAGTGACATCCACCAAGCGGATGGGAGTAGCGGCGGCAGCGTCGATGGCATTCCTGGCAAGCGGCGTGCCGGGCGTCCTTCAAACATCAGCAAAAGGCCTGCCCAGCCAAGCCCCGGAGCGACCAGCGGGGAACAGAGCCAGAGTGACATTTCGAGCGACTCGCTTTGGCAGCTTTGGCAGAGTCCGTGGCTCAGATCAAACGGGTGATCGACTTCGCCCTTGATTCCGAAAGGCTCCCGTCTCATTCGTGTGAGAAAATCGGTGAGGTCCCACACTGCTACAGCAAAACTGCTGTTCAACTATTCAACCAAACACTTCCGTGTGAAGGGCGTACAGAAGTCAGAAGTCTGTCAAGTCGTGTCCAACAAACCAGGTAAACGACAAGTATCTACACGAACACTTGCAAGCTACACTCTAAATGTCAAGGGACAATTTTGTCCGTAGATTTGCAACGATTTCGTGCACATCCAGAAAGGATGCAATTTTGTTCCCTTAATTGGACAAATTGTGTGAAGTTTCACACAATTTGTCTAGTTTTAGGAACAAAATTGCATCCTT
>NW_026267756.1:9316-15461 GCF_000697945.3 Frankliniella occidentalis
CAGAAAGGATGCAATTTTGTTCCCTTAATTGGACAAATTGTGTGAAGTTTCACACAATTTGTCTAGTTTTAGGAACAAAATTGCATCCTTTCTGGATGTGCACGAAATCGTTGCAAATCTACGGACAAAATTGTCCCTTTACATTTAGAGTGTACATGTATAGCTTGCAGTCAGTTGCATTCGTAGCAGTGCGTATCGGTTAGGTGGAGAAAAGAGGGGGTGGGGGTGGGGGGCAGCGCGAGGGTGACAGGGGAGAGACGCCCCCACTCAGCGGGGGCACGTGCCATAATCCCGTAATCCATACCCGACCGTGGGGTTGCAGGCCATACGGTCAGCGCGTCCCCGACAAAAGGGGATGATTCTCCATCACAAGTCCCGGGCGCGGAGTTCCGCGTCCCGCTCCGTGCTCGGACGCAGAAGAGGAGCAATATGGGACTTTAGCACACGACGCTTTACGCGGTAGCTGTTTTGTCCAGAGCGAACACGACATAGACACACACACAACCACACACTGGAACTCGCTCAACGACGCGTCCCCTCGGCGCTGCGGGCGCGTTGGAGCGGATTGGACGGGCGGACGGATGGTCGGCGCGCCGGACAAAAGACTTTAAACTCTTTATTTTTTATTGGCGGCTCGACGGCGTCGGCCGCGACCACCGCCGCCGCGGCTGAGGCCGAGGTCCCCGTTAGAGAGAGTGCAGCGGCGGCGAGCGGCCACCGGGCGGCCACGCTCCGCCGGGCAGTAGGCCGCCTAGGACAGGATAATACACCCGCCAAAAGGAATCACACGCCACACAAAGAAAACTTGCCAAATAACGGTTTATTATTATTGTTGTCGACGACGTGGCGATGACGCAACTGGAGCGGCGCCGGCGGGGCCCCCCGTGAGCCTGCACGCTGTCATCGCGGGCATTCGTCTCCTCGACAAAACGTTACATTTCGTTTCGTCTCTCGTTTCCCAATCCGTTGCGCGGCGTGGCATGGCGGGGCGGCCGGCCCAAATCACATAGAGAGCTATAGCTAGCCGACCGACAGACAGTGCAGCGCCGGCGGCAGCGGACGGCATAAAATGCGCTATGAACCGCGGTGGCATCAAAAGCGTCATGTCGTTCATCTAAGGACGAGAGAGAGAGAGAGAGAGAGAGGGGGGGGGGGGGGGGGGGGGTGAGACCCAGCATCGTAGACGTCCGTTGCAAGTCGCGGAGTCGGTTTCGGCGGGTAGCCCCTCATGCAGTTTCGCAAGCATAACGGCCCTATGCTATGTGCCCCGCGCTCTCCCTGTCCAGTTGAACAGATCGCACTGCTAGGCTAGGAGGGCCACTTCGATGTCAAAATAGCGAAAACACTGTTGTTGCAGCGCTCGCTTGGCTCGGCCGCGGCTCCGCTCCGCTTGGCCCGACCCGACCCAGTTCAACACATATGCATACATGAATGCATGGGAGTGTTGCGGCGCCGGCGGGGCTCCGAGCAGCAGGGGGGGGGGGGCGACAACACGGATCGGATCACCCGCCTCGCCCGCCGAGCCTCGCCTCGGTGGACAAGGAAAAGTGTCCTCGATACGACAAATGCATATGTAACACTTACAGGCACTTCCCTTTCCCAGCTCGCTGCAGCGCGACGACGCCGCACCCGCTTGCGTGCCCTCGAGTATGATTTGTACGCAAGCGGGGCGTTGAAAACGTCCGTCACCACACCTTTCATTAGCTCCTGCCTTTTTCTTACACGTTGTTATTTCTTTATTTTTTACGATTCCAAGCTCCTCTGTTGCCTCTGTCTGTATAGATTCTAGACATTCCTTTCGACAGGAAACACGTTGCAGAGAGACAATGCCGACGCCGACATTCACGGCATCCTCCTCCCTCTGTGATTGTGTCCATGCGCCCCGGCCGCCACGCGCCAGCAGGGGCCTAACGACAGGTGCACAGCGGGCAGGTGCACCGACAGGTGGCGAGGGACGGCGGGGGGCGTGGGCCCACCACCGCCTTCGTGCGTCTGCCACGCCAGGGCAGCCAGCGAATGTTTCGGAAACGAGAGAAACACACGCGGTTCCATCCGCGACACTCGACCGCGCGGTGCTCGAACCCTCGCGTCGCGCCGCGCCCCCCGCGCGGCACCCGCTGGGAGAGCGCGAGGCCCTTGCCCTCGGAGTGGACATCCAGGCCGGCACCAGAGTAATGACGATAATGGAGCAATTTCCCCTTCTAGACCCGACCCGGCTCGGCTCTGGCTCGGCTCGGCACAGCTCGGCGCAGTATGGCTCGACGCGGCGGCCGGCGCCTTTGTCGAACCCCTTCACCTCTCCGCCGCGGCCAAACACGGACACATCCCGCGCGACGGAGGGCAGTACCACCGCGGAGGATAACTCCCTGCGAGGCAGCACCGTGAAATGATGCGAGGAGAAACCCTGCGCGCCCCGTCCCCGTGGCGCCTGCATGCGTGCCCTTTACCTGGCGTGACTTCGCGTGACGGGTCGCGACCCGTCACAGACAGACACGTCACACACTGTCACAGCGCGCGATTGATTTCTGTTCATTTTCATGGGCAAGCAGAGAGAGAAATCATTTATGCTCCCAAGGCAGGGCGCCGCAGCGCGGACACACCGGGCCACGGCCACGCGTTAGTTGTGTCTTTTGTTGTCCTCGGACCTCTACATGGGCGTGGCGGGGCGGGGCATCGCGGGGCGTGGCGGGCCGATGGCTATCTGCGAGTGATACACTGCAAAGGGTGACAGTTGATTCGAGCACGCCCGGTCCCCGCGAGTGGACCTCCGCCGACCTCCACCCTCCACCTCCACAACTCCTGGGCTGCCGAGCTGAGAACGCCTTTCGGCAGCCAATTCGGGGCGGGCAGCGCCGCTGACCAGACGCAACTATCTGTACCGCGGGGGCGGCCAACGGCCTCAGCGCTGGCCGGGCCGCGGCTGACATTTCGGCCAAATGAATTCGCCTCGGTCCACCGAGATAGGCTCGTGGTCGGAACGGGACTACTAAGACTAGAAATTGAAGCGAAAACGGGCGGCGCGGTGCGAAAGTGACTCACTTCTCACTTCTGCTACTGCTGTTTGTAGCCGGACACGGACACAGGCCATAGCATCATCATCTGCTGCTCGCTCGCGATCATTTTCAAACCCGTCCCTCACGCCCGCCAGCGCCAGCAGCATGGTACCAGGATGAGCGAGTTGTACCTCCCGCCTCGGCCGTAAAACCCGCCAGAGGACTCAAATAAAATCATAAAACCAAAAAATATATATATATCGTCTAGTATAAAAATTCTTGAGCCGGTAGAGGCGGCGGGGACATGGCGGGTGGCCCGTATCGTAACTCCCATTGATGCGGGCCGGACACATTGATAAATCAAAGGGTCCCTTCGTGGGACGGATCCAGTCACACTGCGGGAGCGGCTCACCAGAAACAATTCGGTTGAAATTAATAACAATCATAGAGATCACGTGGGAATTTTGAACGTGAACGGAGCCTTTCGAAAAATGAAATAGAGCCAAATATATTTATGCCGACGTTGGTTCGGCAGCCGCCCAGGGCGCTACTGGTGGCACGAGCCCACAGTCGGGCGGGATACGTTTCACTTTAATTAGTAATTCCAATAGCTCGCGGTCGTACGTTCCGCAATCGGACGGACGGTGTAGCGGCGAGTTTTTTAATTGGTGACCAGCAGAGCGCTGCCTGCTGCCGACCTGTCTACACGTATTGAGTTACATTTCGAAATGGTGCAGCCGTCCGCGGCGCGTCACGCGAAAAATGGTAGGGAGAAAAGGGATAGATACGAGTATCACGATTTGTGACGAAACCACCGATCAAAACATGATTATATTATGGGGGGCACCCGGCAGGTCACAGGAAACTTCATCAAAGCTTCTTGACACTTTGGGATGTTGTTACAGAGTTTTTAAAGTCCTGAGACTTACAAGCGGGCTCGAGGGCAGCTTCTGCTCTGCGAGAATATGAGGGCTGCGGCTCAAACTAGATGGAATAATGCAGAAGGGGTAGGGGGAGGGGGGTACCGGAGGGAAGTAACAGCAGGATGAAGAAGGGAAAGGGATGAGATGAAGGAGATGGGGGAGAGGTCTTGATGATGACAAATGAGCGCGGTATGTTCGGCGTAGATGAGCGAGTCGCGAATCAATGAACAGCTCTAATGAGGAAGGCCTATGGGCCTCCGGACTGGCTGAGCGAGCCTTGTGCCGGTCCCGACTTACTGAGCACAGAGCCAGACAGCACCAAGGAACGGCAACTCACCTGCAACAACAAAAAAATACCAAGAGTTAGACGAGGAGTCGTGGATATGGTAGGGAAACTTGAACGCACGTTCCCTTGAAAATGGGCATCACACTACCGCAGAGAGTTGACAGAAAACGTTCTATTGCTCCAAAGTATTCTGCCGCATTACAATCAAATATATTTTAAACCTTAAATTTTTACAAGACCATTTGTTTTGCAAACACACAAGCTCTGAACAGTGCAGTACAGCAGTGGGTCAGGGAGGGCGGTCAGCGCGTGAGCCCCACTTTTGCGCGGGGATACCCTCACGTACGGCGGTGAGACGCATGGCCATTGCGGGGACAGGGCACCAGTTGTGTTCTCACTCTGCAAACCCAGCGAGTACAGACAGCCCAAGTCAAATAGCTGCAAGTGCAGGGCACGTTGTATCTCAAAAAACATCAAAATACCACGTGCTTTTTAGGTTTCCTGTTCCTGCAATTTTGCTTTTACGGCATATTATGTTTTAGCAGCAATGTGTTTGCTGGCACTTTGGAAGAGTATGACAGCAAGAGAATTTATCTGGGCGCCGGGCGAGCAGAATGGTTGGCAAAATAGCCGAAACGTTGGATACAACAACTTGGTATTCAGTCCGCACTGCAAGGAGCACCAAAGCATAGGATATCCCCGCTAATGCAAAAGGTAGTAGGAGAACAAGTTTTCTGCATTTAGGCTGCATTTGCTGAGATGGGCAGGTCAGGCCTTGTCCAGATAGCTCCGCGCGGGACGGACGGGGTGAGTGATGACGAGGGATCGACGGGCTAATGGGGGGTGTTTGAATCGAATCGCCGGCCAGACAGCAGGCTAGGCTAGTCTCTGCGCGTCACAACTGTCACAACACGATGACCCAAGGCGCGGCCGGGAGGCCTTCCTGGGGACCGGGGGCAGGGTGCGCTGTGCGCAGCGGGACGTCCCCTGCTCCTTAGCCAGACCCTCGCGGGCAGCAAATTACATAAATCGAAATCGGAGACGGCGACGCTGGGGGATGGGACAGTGAGGACGAATACTCTGAATGCAAATTTCTGAACGCGATCATTAACACGTAACGATGAGAACGTCCAGCGCTACCAGTGCCACGCAGATCCTTCCGACTACACTCAAAAAAGAATGTTTCTGACGTGAGAAATGAGCAGAAATGAGTATGAACTTTCTTAGTTCAAACCATTTGCGTTAACAGAGTACACACGTAAGGTTTTACATGTCGCTAACGTGACCACCGCTTCAAAACGGTACCCTGGCCTGGCAGTTTGACAATAACCTCGACGCTTCACGGGCGCCCACCTGACTATTTGAGTGAACATTTTTTCTTCACGCCAGACCGACCTTGGCGTGCTGCTGATGCTTTGGGGTAGGTAGGTATCCGGCAGCGGAAGGCCCGACCCTATCAGTGGCCCTATCTCGTCCCACACATACACACACACCTGGGACGGCAGCACAGGACCCCCATCAATATTGACCCCTGTTGTGTCACACGCAGCACAGCGCAGCGCAGCACCCTCGACACCTCATTAAATTAACCGGCCCGACTGGGATCGCCTCGCCCCCCTTTCTAATGTATTCCGCCGGACTTGTCATCGAATCGCTTACTGTATTCTCAGTGCCGCCACCGCCGCCGCTGACTTTCCCGTGCGAACGAAACCTGACCGACCGTGTCATCCGAATCGCCCAGCCGCGGGCCGCCACGGCACCCTCCTCTTCCTCAAGCACCAGGGGCAGCAGACCGGGAAACCGCGTTGAACTTTTACAGCGCATTCAGCGCGCCATGCACTGTAAAAGCTAAACAGTACTATTTGCCTTGTACCCCTATGTTGGGGTATCGTCAACTGTTTTATGCGGACTGAAGTCACCGTCGGAGGGGTATTTCGCCAAGT
>NW_026267756.1:16055-18761 GCF_000697945.3 Frankliniella occidentalis
AAGGCCCCCCCCCCCCCCCCGATATATAAGCACGCAGGCGGGAGTCCCCGTGCGTGGAGGACAAAGAGACACCGCAAGGGGTACATTGAGCCCCGTCGGACGAGTACAGGCAGTCCCCGATGTCGCCAGTAGCGGAGCGCCAACGAGTAAGAAATAACCCCTCGTGAGGGGAACGCTTGACCTGGCTAATGGGTAAGAGGTACCCCTCCGACGGGAACACTTTGGACATCGACGTAATGCGGACAGTTGTCACCCTTGGCTTTTACAGTGTGCTGGCTCACCCACCCTGCCCAGTATTACCACCCCGCCACTCCCCGCCCGGACTGGCACTGGCCCACACTGGCCCCTTTCACCACCCATAAGTCACAACTCGTTCGTTGGGGATAAGTGCAGGTCGACGCTGCATTCCACAGCCAAAATGTCTCTACGTCCTTGTTGGCCGGCCTTGTAGGTGAACAAGCGGCACCGTCTGGGCGCCGGCACGGGGCACGGGGCGGGGCTAACAGCTAACAGTGGGGCCAGCGGTAGAGGTTATTGAAAAGCGGCAGTTATGTACCGGGAACAATGCGGCCGACACCTCTGTTTCCTTGTCATTACGCATTATTATTATTACGTGCTTTTCATTTCGTTTTATTAAGTTTTCGCGAGCATGTCCACCGCAGAGAAGAACGCCGCAACACGTTCGGTCGCCCACTCCATGAGCTCTTTTCGTCTCCTGCTTCGCGCCAAACAATGAAATTGGGCTGTGTGTGTGAGTCACCTGTTGCGTGTTTTAATATCCAAAGCCGGACGGGTGGAGTCGCGGCGTCGCGGCAGAAAAAGGTCACATCATTTCGTCTCGCGCGTCAGTCACGTTAAAACCCACAGATATGCTAGCCTCTTCTTTCGGCCACGACGCGGAAAAATTACTTTCTTCAGCCCCTGGGTTCTTTCTGTTTTTCTCCTAAAGGTAAAGATCAGTGTTGCATTAAAAATTTGCGAAAATTCTTACAAGAACCTTTTGGTGGGAAACTCAAATCACAAGTTAACTTTAGAAATCAGAAGAAAGTATCGCTTTTGGGGAGATTTTTGGGAGTGGGTTTCAGTGAAGTTCGGTCGTACTGATGAGCGATACTCAGCCCCTCTCTTCCCTCCTCCTTCCCAGCCAGGCGCGGGCCCTTCATTTGGAGCGGTACTGTTACTTTTACAGCCCAAACAGCGCCGCGGGCGAACCCCTGGCCGGTGAATCAGACGGTGAGATGCAGGGCACACCTAGGCGTGGGGTAGCGGGACTCGACAAGACTTCATAATAGCGATTGCACAAGCTTTCACTGAGGAAAGGGTTTCAGTGCAAAAGAAATCGCGACTCTCCGATGCCGCTGCTAATGACTCGAGAGAGGCTCTGTAGCTGGACATCCTGAGGCGAAACGGTAGCAAGAGCGGACCGCGGGCGCAATGTTGCCGAAGGTGGGGCAGACTCATATTAAAACAAATTTTAGTTTTTAAAAAAAAAAAAAACTGGAGATTGAATTTTTTTCCTAATTTGGGAGGTTTTATAAAAATACTACGGTGCACTTTAAACCCTTCATATCATACCTATCTACAAATAATTGTCAATGCAATTAGATGTTTTGGTGGTGTTCACTGATTATTGACCCTCAACAGCTGACAGTGTTGACTAGTCGGGTGGAGAAAAGTTACGGGCGCGGGGTGTCGGCTTTGACAGGGTGACTTCGGCGGCAGCAGCCAAGGTCCGACGCGTGACCTCCAGTGGAGCAGCCGGACCGGCTACGCAGCGTTACCGCCCTTGTGCGTCCACCAGATGGAAAGCCAAGGCAGACCCCCCCCCCCTCCACTGCCCCTCCCTGACCAGGGCGGTGAAGCGCGTCCGAAAGGGGGCATTAAAGGTATAGAAAACGAGGTGGCAAAAAAGTACCGTCCAACTGGCCATCATGGAAGTGAAAACCCTTTTCTGTCCGTCGGTAATAACACGACCGGACTTTGATGACGCGGTCCGCACTGCTCAGGCCGCTCCGGCTCAGGCCCCACGGGGGAGATTAATAGGCGTCGGAAACTGACCCCGCCTCTCTCAGCCCCTACGGCCAGCATGGGCGACCGGGACGCTGCTCTCCACGGGAGGGCAGCGCGGGAAAGGTGAGGGTTCACGCCCTTCCTAAGGAGGTCCATGGTGCAGCACTATTTATATTCTTATGCTACGCAGAAAGCGATGCGTAGACTTTTCAGAGAAAATGCTATGCGGGTTGTTGCAGGATGTTTCTAGTTAGAATTTCTTGCCCTGATTTCAAAAGCGCTTGTTAGGATAATTATATCACATATTCTGTGCGTTTTTTGTTTGCGAGTGCGTACCTCTCTGTGCGCTCGTACGCATCCAACGCACAGCGCACAGCAATGCCAAGAGCCAACGGCCCACGGCACCCCGGCCCGCAGCGCGCATTGTTTGACTGGAGATGGCACGTCCGAGAGGAGAGGCCCAGCCGGCCCAGCCTGGCGCGCTCCAGGGCCAAGGCTGCAGCAGCGCCCCGCCCAACTGCACGCCGCTGGCGCGCTCCGCTCCACTTCTGGGGCCGGCTTGTATGATCGCATCAGATCAGCCCGTCGTATCGCACACCCTCGTCCGTCTGTCTGTGGGCCGGCCGGCCGGCCGGCCGGTCAGGTTCAGGTCAGATTTAAGGCAGTTTGGGCGAAAGGCGGGAGGCGGGGCGGGGC
>NW_026267756.1:19062-19524 GCF_000697945.3 Frankliniella occidentalis
CCCCCCCCCCCTCCATCCACCCAGACGTTCTGGGCCAGGCACATAAATCAGCAGGGCGCCGCTCCCTGACCGTCAAAGTTAAGCAGCACACGCCTTTCAAAAGCGTCAAAAATGCACATTTTATAACATTTATAACATCATATTCATCAACAATAAGGAGCTTGCCAGGCTGCACGTTAGAGGCGGGCGAGACGCACGGCGGGAGGGCGGCGGTCGGTTCAAATGGGTCACAGGCGCACAGGGCGCTCCGCGCCGCACCACGCGAGCCCCTCCCCCCTCCCACTCGGGACTCACTCAGGTGTCACGGGGACCGTTAGCTCTGCCAAAGAGGATTGCCTGCCTTCCCCCCTCCCCCTCCCCTCTTCTCGCGTCTACCTTTCCTTCGTTAACCTTTCCTAAAAACCTACAGCTTGGCTGACAGCTCTTTGTTCGATTCCCGCTCTTTGTCTTAGACGTCCACCT
>NW_026267756.1:19574-25088 GCF_000697945.3 Frankliniella occidentalis
GGGGGAGGCGGGGCGCGGTGCCCCGGGGCGGCACGCGCGAGCGCTAATCACAGGGGAGGTGGAGCAGGGAGGAGGAGCCCCTCCGCGCCAGGCCACGAGTCGCCAACGCCGTTCGCCAAACAAAGCAGCAGCACTGCCGCTAAAACATCAAGACACCACACAATACGGCAGACACTACCTCGCGGGTCGTCCACCCCCCCCCCCTCCCAACCTCCGCTTCCTTCCCGTGCAGGTGTGGATGATACTCCCCCCGTCAGTCCTCCACACCCCCTTATCAATGAAAAGAACCCTTTCTTTTGAATCACCATCTTTCCTCCATGCATCTTTCCTGTCGGCTCGTGGAGATGTATTGCCCTGCCTGCTCCGAAGTTCGCCACCCACCTCAGACCGCATTTTTGTTCGCCCACAGTTCTTCAAAATGCATCAGTATTTCCAGCTGGGCACAGCACAATGACGAAGATTGCCATAGAGATTCAGCTGAAAGTTTAGGAGGAATACTGTAGGGGTGCAGGCTGGAAAGCTTCCAGACGAACGGGGTGAGGATAGACTGTGCCGCATCACATCCGTGCGGTGCCCATCGTGGGTTGCCTAACTACAAGGCGACAGGGCGCACAAGGGAGACATTTGCGCAGAAATATTCAAGTATAAACACAGGCACATTAACATTGAATCCGAGCGCGATGTTCTTGTGCGTGTTATCAATAACGCAGTACCGCAGCCCCCTGTGAAAATGCCGTACTACCATATTGGCGGGGCTGGCGTGAGGCTGGCGCGTGAGGTTGGCGAGCGGTTCGCGATTACCGACGGCTGCGGCGGACACGCAAAGGCGATGCACGGACCGAAAAGAGAGGGAAAACGGAGGGGAGAAAATACTAATGTGATCTGCCGGCGAACGTCTGACGGCGCAAATAGTTTGGTCTGCAGAAAGAGGATTTGAGCACGCAATAATCTTCACCCACCATAAGAACACCGATCTTGTGAAACAAAATGTTTGAGGTGCGTAACAGTTCTGGATAAAAGTTCTGGCGGTGACCTTTCCTGCCACGGATCACCGGAGACGGCGGGCGGGTGCCCCGCGCTTCACCACTGGAGTAAGTACTGGTGGAGAGGAAGCGGAGGCATATTCTTTTGTCTCCAAGTGAAGCCGGCCTCAAGCACATTTTATTGCCCCTAGACCCCGCCGAAGAGCTGGACCCCACTTCGGCACCGCCCGAGCGGCGGTTCGGGTCGAGCTGGACCCCGCCGGGGGACAGCGTGAAAAGTGCAGTGCGCATCGGCGACACAGGTAGCGTGGCTCGGCGTAGCGCGGGGTCCAGCCTAGCCCCGCTCGGCTGACCCGAAGGATGCCGAAAGCGGGGTCCAGCTCCTCGGCGCGTGGGCGGCGGGGAGGAGGGGGAGGGGCCCCCGTGCACTAGTTTCGGTACGGTCCCCGACTGCAGTCGACCCGAGCCGGAGCGCGCGCGCGTCACGCACCGCACACCTGAGCTGAGGCGAGCTTCACTGTTTTATTGCTGTCCCCGCTCCACCAGTACTTACTCCAGTGCTTCACCGGCCTGCAGACCGCAACTACTCTGACGGCGCGCACACCAACAGGCATTTTAAAACCGCACCGTTTTCGGGGCCCTTTTTCCTTCTCCCGCCAATTGATTCCCCTTAGTGTCGTCCAGCAACACAATGTCCGACCGCAGCAACAGCACGGCAGCTGCCGGACGAAGCGGCCTGCCGCAGGCTCCGGGGCTAGAGACGCCCGCCCGTCGGCCTCCCCGCCTGCGGTTTCCAGGGGCGTTTCTGCACATGGCTCATGTCTGTCTGTCCGCGGTCGGGTGCCGACTAAACTGCCCCGCTGCCGCCACCAAAACGTAATTACACAACAACATGGTTCTCACAGAGGAAAGAGTGCGGCGGCCCGAGTCTATTACCGAAAAGGCTATTCCGGGCGAAACGAGTCCCGTTCGCCACGAGGTCCTCGCGGAGGAGAAAACACGACAAAAACTGTCGAGCTGCTTTTACCGCCACCTCCAATGCTATCCTGTTTCCGATCACTCGCTGTAGTCACACACACACGTTTACACTTCACCGGAAGAGAAATGATTTCTCGGTATTATCGGTTATGTTTTCCAGCTCGTCGATGAGTCACGAGACCAATCAGACGACCATGGGGGAACACAGCATATAGGCCCGGAGCTCATGTGAGCTCGGCCAACCGGGACACCCATGACGTGAGGCGGAGGCACTCTTCATGGACGAGCGTGATATCAGCGAAGCTCGTGGATTAACGTGGAGTATATGCGATAGAAAATCCTGAAACTGGCAATGCGCAGAGCGGGAAATTCAGAAATGCACGAGACAATGTTGAGTATGTTATTTCTAGCAGCAGATTCGAGTCTGTGCGAACTGAGGAGAGGAAGGCTTTCGCTTCCGAGTGCGATTTGGTTACGTCAGTGCGAGACCCGACCCGTCACCTGCCGAGCCGGGGGGCCTGGGCCGCGCCGGGCCATCTCGTGTGGGTCAAGGTGGCGACCAGCAGCACTCTGACTCATTCAGACCCTCCCATGGAGGTAGGAAATTAATTTACAGAATCGATCCGCGGCGGCACTGTCAAGAAGAGAGTTCAAAACATTCAAGTATTATAAAGAACAATTTAAGATTGCCTCATTTTAATTCTAGAAAAGTACGATTTTGAATTTTTAATAATTTTCTGTCTGAATACTTTCAGGCTTGTCACCGTTTTACCATAGAACAGATAAATCGACTGAATTTAGATTTATTTTAGTGAAAGGGCAAAACCAAGTGCTAGGCTTTTCTGCCCTCGTGAATTCCCATAGGAAAACATTATCCCCGGACTGGAAGATTTGCGAACGTCCTACGTTGGAGCACGTACCTTGGGCACGCGAAGAGAAAATTAACACCCTTGCTAAATTGCCCATAGTGCTTTCGTCGTGTATATATAGTGTCGAGTGTGTTCGTGCGGCCTCGCGATGACGACGACGGGACCTGCGCGGCAGAGAACAAATGACAATCGAAATGTCGAATGGCGAACAACGGTAAAACGTTGGCGCGCGAAGAAACAAACAGCGGCGCGGCTCGCGGCCGTCATTACGGGCGACACGCTGCGGGGCCCTGAGGATCCAGTGGAGGATCCAGTGGAGGATCCAGTGGAGGATCCAGTGGAGGATCCAGTGGAGGATCCAGTGGAGGATCCAGGTGGGACACGTTCGGCTTCCTGGCCTGGAGTTAACGGAACGTCAGCATTGCCGCCAGGCCTGGGGCTGGGGGTCCTCACGGGCCCCCACAGACCCCCCCGGGACCCCCACCACCACCGCCGCCGCCGCCGCCGCCAGGGACCAGGGGGGCCTCGGCCCGCGGGCCCTGCAGGCCCAGCCGGCACGCATAGCGCGGCGGCGTCTTACCGTTAGAAAGTGACGCGTTCGACTGAAATATCAAGCAGCGCCCCGCCCCGCCCAGCCCCGCCCCGCCCCGCCTCGTCGCGGGGTCACGGGTTACCGATGAAAAGGCGTGACGCCAGCGCCAGGGATAGCGACCGACGCACGTTCTAACGACCGGCACAGGCACTTCGCCTCAACGAGGTTCCTCCTCCACCAACGTGGCAAACCTACGAAAAACTCGACTCGTACGCGAAAATAAAAATTCCCCCGGCCTCTTTTCTGACGTGCACACATTTCCCATTCCCCGGACTTATCGCATGGCACCTCGGAGTCGAGCAATCGAGGCATACTAGCAGCACCAATACACTCGAATGTACACGAGCGCTCGCTTTCGCAAGGTGTATAGTTTCCTTGCATGCATGCATGCATGCGCCCGTCTGTTTGTCGATTGCGAAAGTTGGCTTCTATTCGTACCGCGGCGCCGTGCCGCTACCGCCCGAGTCGCACGCCAGCAGTGCCGCCAACAAGAGAAGGGCAAGGTCTAGGGCTCCAGGCCCGCGGCGGGGCGGGGCCGCTGGCGCAACGACTGCGCAACGGCGGCGGCGTGTGCATCGATTCGCTCATTACAGATGTGTCCGGCACTGGCAAGAGCAGAGTCAGAGTCACGAGCGACAAAACCGGCAAGGGAGCACTTTCACACGAGAGGAAGGGCTCAGCCGCCATAGGAACTACTGTCACATTGATCAAAAAGTAGAAAACGATCATATTTTTGTCCGGGTCTCTATATTGTGAGGGCGGGGAAAGAGTCGATGGAAGGAAGTGTCTAAAAGCTGCTTCACTACTGGGGCTTCACTGCACCAAGGCTGAAAGACTAAGGACACTTATGACGGTGACGCCGCCGAGGGTGCACCCCAGTGTGCCCGTGCTGGCGTGGTCTTCTCTCCCCACCCTCTCACCCCCTATGCACCGTCGTGATTCCTCAGTTCCAGCCCGACCCGACGACGTCCAGTCATTATACTAATTCCTTGCGGCTCTTGTTTGTCTGGGAATCCTCCCCGCCGGCCGCAGACACGCCGGCCGCGCCACGCCCCACCACGCCCACAACGGGCATGAAATTGAAAGCAGCGGCGATAATCCACAAGAAGACGCCCCCGTAGTTGGGCTCTATCCGGCCGACCACCGCCCCCCCCCCCTCCTCCATTCTCTGACAATCGGCTGACCAAACAGGGCTGGTCACGGAAACGGCCGGCGAACAATGACCCCAACCAGACTAAGTACTGCTGCTACCCACACCACATAATCGCAAAAAGAGTCCACTTTATTTGCCAGGCGGAAACAGACCGAGCAGTGCACTGGTCGTCTGCCTTCGGGAATTTCAACAAGTCCGCCAAGTTTGGGGCGGAATACATGAATGTCCTCTGTGGCGGTCCTGCGCCCCGCGCCGCTGCCGGGGTGCATTGTATTCTTCGCAGCAGCGCCTCTGGGCAGCACTTGCAAAGGCGTTACAATAAGAAGTCGATTGCACCGCTTCGTCCGAACTCGACTCGGCAACAAAAACAGACGACGATGAGACGTCGCCGTCCGAAATAACGATGGCGACGGCGGCGGCGCCAGGGCGGGCGGCGGGCGGGCCGAGCATTGCACCTCGCGGCGAGGCGGGGAGCTATGCACAACAGGACAACGCCAGCAGCACCTGGTTGCACTGCACTTGGTGCGCTGCAACTTGGTATGCGCTGCAACTTGGTATGCGCTGCAACTTGGTGCGCTGCAACTTGGTGCGCTGCAACTTGGTGCGCTGCAACTTAACGCACTGCAACTTGGTGCACTGCAACTTGGTGCACTGCAACTTGGTGCACGCCGAAGGACTGGTTCTGCACGCTGAGAGGGGGGTCGATCTAAAAGTTATGGACGCCTAAAGACGAGTGCCGGTTTAACTGGTCGGTCGGATTGCTGGGCACGCCCCGCCAGCAACGTGGGCAAGTCTAGAAATTTTATTTTTCACGCTCTGAAAAATTTAGCGCAAGCACGAAGCGAGCTTGCTATATGAGCCCAGTCTGGAGTCTGGGAGATATATGGTGTAAATGGGGAGGGGGAGCTCTTCGAGTCGGTGCTGCAGCTGAGGGGGGGG
>NW_026267756.1:30568-31271 GCF_000697945.3 Frankliniella occidentalis
GGCGGGGTCCTCGGTGTGTGTGTACGGGGGAAGACACACCGGGTCACTCATGCCCCCAGGGTGAGCCGGCCGAGAAAAGACGTTAGAGATGTTGCTGGGCCTGGGGGCTTGGAGACATAGCCGGGCTGTAATATACAAAGGAACAGCCCCCGCCTCTGCCCCACGTGGCCAGCTCCTGCTGTCCCCCGCGAGGCTTGCCCAGTGCCGGGGAGCCCCGCGACGCCGAGGCAGCTCGCGGGAGCGGCGGCCAGCACGCGTGGCCCCGCGCTGCGGACGGACAGCCCCGCCAGCGCTGCTGGCCGCACTGCCCCACTTACGGGGACATACCATCACCTTGCCGCGCCAAAGCCACGACGCGGCGCCGCGCGTCGCCTCGGACGTGACGGCACGTGACGCGCGGCGCCGCGGCTGAAGCAAAGACGCACGCGCGGAGCTGGAGCGTCAAACAAGACCACGCGGCACCTCCGGCCGGTCACACCCAGCGTCGCCATCATCGTGCAGCTCTCTATCCCCCTCTCTCCCCTTCACCCCTTGCTTGAGCGGCCGATACTACGCGCGGTGCTTCGGCGATGCGGCGGCCACCACTTTTCCTCGCCACAGCCGCAGCCGACCGTCCAGCATTCCTTTTCCGATCCGCGGAATGGAAATAGAGATTCATATTTACAAATAACTCCTCTCTGCTCTCCTCGAGCGCAGCAGCACG
>NW_026267756.1:31321-31836 GCF_000697945.3 Frankliniella occidentalis
TGCATCAACACACACACACACAAGCTGGGTGCACAGACCCCCGACCAAAACAAGGCGCTTTGCGCCGAGAATTTTAAGTCCCTCTGCGGACGATTCTCGCAGGTGGGCCAGTCGCAGTCGCTCGTCCCCACGGTCTCCTTCCCCCGGATCGAACCGCAGACCGCTCCCACGAAAACTTGTGCATCCGATCGCCATTCAGTCCTGCCAGGCTCTCTCTCCCCGCGGAAGGCCCGGCCCCGCGTGAGCTCTAGCGATCCCCAGATACGACACGTTTCCCACGAGCGCACGTGTCGGGGGCGGGCGGCCCATAGGGAGGCCCGGCCGTTGTTGATCGGACGGCAAAACATGCATATTTTACCGATTACTACTTTCGGCTGAACGAACGGTCTGGGTCGGGCCGGGCCGTCGGGGGGGGCCGCCCGCAGGAGGGGGCGGAGCAGCGGATGCACAGCATCCGACGATGTATTCCAGTGAATCCCACGTAAAGGGCCGAGCCCAGGCTGCGCCCCCCCCCC
>NW_026267756.1:33481-33834 GCF_000697945.3 Frankliniella occidentalis
AATTTCCCAAGCCATATTTTTCAATGCATGGAAAAATATATTTTGTTGTCTTTTTTAAGTGGTTTAGGCGGTTGCTAACAGCTTCTTCTAGTTTTGGGGGTGGCACGGATGAGAGATTAAACAATACAGTGAAATATATCGTTACAAACATTATTTTGTTGATGTTTTGTTTCACGAGTACTTTCTAGCAATGAATCACAAAGAAACTTTTAGTTTCAGTCTCTATCCTCCAGGCAGTGTTTCTTTGGCATAATCAGTCTTATGTCCTAGAAGAGTCGAATAGGTGGGCCTGTCTCCGCACCTCTGCACTGAACTCAATAAAGTCGCAATTGTCAAGCTCATCCGCCCCCCCC
>NW_026267756.1:34536-39471 GCF_000697945.3 Frankliniella occidentalis
GGTGCAGAGCGGTGCAGGGCGGTGCAGAGCGGTGCAGAGTGGTGCAGAGTGGTGCAGAGCGGTGCAGAGCGGTGCAGAGCGGTGCAGAGCGGTGCAGAGCGGTGCAGAGTGGTGCAGAGCGGTGCAGAGCGGTGCAGAGCGGTGCAACAGAACGGCGTCGACGCCTCAATGAGTACCCCCGGGCAGAGCAGTGTCATAGCGGTGAAGCGACGCGACGCGTGACACGACGATGGCGGCGTTCATATAACGGTGTAAAACGCTGACTAGAGGAGAGATGTGACGAGCAAAGTCAAGGCAATGTAAAAAAATATTAAAAGCGGTAACGACAGTTTGTTAACGCCAAAGGTTTGCAATGTACTAGTAGTGTAGTTGTACATTACTGTAATCGAAATTATACTCTTTAACGCCCGTTTGGCCCTATAAGTCACAACCTCATGAGCTTTGGCTTTTAGACTATGTGTGTTATGACTCTACCACCAGTTCCGAAACAGTCAGGAGTGCACGCCTTGAAATAGGCCGTTGCTGTGGGAACTGGACAACGAAACCAAACCTAGAACTTGAACATCTGACCACCATTCTGGGCGGCAACACATCAAGAAGAGCCTGGCCCGGCGGTAGGTCTTAGGTCTCACCTCACCGGCGTCCTGGACGGGGAGAGAGTGTCCAGAGAGCAAAGACGAAGCCGACGCTGATAACGAGCAGGGTCACCACCACGCACCCGAACACAAAAGTGGTTGTATTAGCGTTCGGAATGAGAAATTCGATCATGTGACGCACTAAGTGCCCGAGGAGGGTCCGAGAAGGAGGTCATGTGGGAAACACGATGGGAACGGGGAGGTGACCAAGGGCAAAGCGGGACGGGCGAGCGACCGGAAGTCGATCGGGAAATGGCAGAGAAATTAGATGAGACGGACAAATAGAGACATTACTTGGAAGAGAGGGGCGGCATACAACTCACCCGGCCTCCACTTAGCACCGCATCACCAGTCTGCCTAACTCACCCCCAAACGCATCCCAAAGCCGAGCAGGCCGCCCGCCGTCGGCCAACACCCGCCGCCCTCCCTCAAGCGAGCCCGGCTCCCAAATGTGTCCATTTTACCATTTCCTCCACCGTCACTCCCCCCCCCCCCCTCCTGCCCACTTGGATTCGCACGCGTCCATTAGCTGTCTCGTCAGCAGCGAAGCGCTGTTAGGGCGGATTTCCGCCAGGAAGTGCCTCTCAGACTGTCGATTGCCAGTTTCGCTGGGCTGGCGCTAACCCAGGAGGGGCCCAACTGGGAGAGAGGGAGGTGGAGGTTGTGGGGAGGGGAGCTGGAGAAAGAGTAGGGCTGGAGGGCACGTGCGGACAAGGGGTAGAGCGAGAGACAAGTTCATAAACGAACAAACCAATGAGGGGTGTAGCGTATTTTTGTAGTTTAATTAAAATGCATCTACACGCTAGAATCAAACGGTAAAGTGCACTTTCTTTAGTTGCCTAAACAAAACAAGTGACGACTAACACTAGAGCACAGCTGCTCGTACAAAAGGTCGGAGTCATGCAGCAGCGCTGGTCGCTAATAAACTAGAGCGGGGCCCATCGCCACCGCTCGGCTCTACACGACCCCTCACCCCGAATCACTTGTTTTGGAAAACCAAATAAGTCTTGTGGTGTGGGAAACGTTTGCAGGATGAAACACACTTACATGCATGTCACGAGGCGGTTACGAGCCATGGCAAAAAGGGTTAAGTCATTGACATGTTGAGAGAGGGGAAAATGGAGGAGGGGGGGACATGCAGTATAGTGGCAGCTTGCACGAGGCATCATCGTGATTCGCAAAAATTTCACGGGGACTGCCACGGTGGGCCAGAGACTCGCCCCGCGCGCGCGCTCGTGTTTTTGCGCACTCTCGCTCTCCGCGGGGAACCCCTCCCCGCGCACATGCAGGTAGTGTTGACGCTGGCGGGGCGGGGCCGGGGCGGGGCGGACGCGCCGGGCCGAGGGGGGTGGCCCTCCTGGTGGCCCTCGCCCGCTCGATCGATTGGTATTGACATCCCCGTCGTCTCCGCGGGTGGGATACGTACATGACGGAAGCATGGGGCGTGTCGCGGACGGAAGTAAACAAGAGCCACCAGCAGCTACAACCCTCACGGCACAGACGACACACACAGCGAAGGTAAAAACACGACGACGTTACAAGTCAACAGGCCTGCGGGGCTGGAAAAAAAATAATCTGCCAACGTTCGCTGCTATAGTCGGCGAGTTGCGCGGAGCCCCGACATCCCGTGCGAAAGGACTGCCATTCGCCGAGCAACACGACCGGCTGTTAGTTTTTCATACCGAGTAACTATGAATGTGATAACGCCCCATGCAGCCCGAGGGGGACAAGGAGAGCAGGCAAGGCTAAGGCGTAAGTATCGGGCAGGACGGCGAGCAGCGTGGATTTTAGTGCCGCCTCTACGCCATACACGGGGCGCCGCCGCCGACTGACATTTGCCGCCGCACACGGCAAACGTTTGGTCTGATTAGCGACAGTGAAAGTGAATGCGGCAGCGCCACGCCGCAACTTGTACTCTCGTGTGAAAATTAGAACTGGGTGGACGCGGTGTGTGAGTGCGACTTTACTCTCTGCCCATTGCGAGCGAAATGACCCTCTCGCGGCGCAAAGCAACCATTAAATAAAACACGATCCCGAACATATTGCGTTGTATTGTGTTTCGTCACTGATGATGTGTTACGTACGCGTACATATCTCGTTCCGTCATGTGGTGGGATTTTTACGTCCGCAGCACCTGAACGAGCACGAGCGCGCACACGGCGGCCAGCACACGACCGGTGTCTGTTTATTTGCATAGAAAATGCATGGGTAACTACAAACGCATAACGTTTTTTAATCTCCTTTAGCCCCATCTTTTTTTTCTTGCAGCAGCCGCGCGCGTGTCAGCGGCGAGGAGCTCTTCAAGGGGGCTGATGGACGTGTATCGGTGCCATAAAAATAGACATTTGCCGGGAAAGGGAGAAAGGAGAAAAGCGCAGCGCCATCAAAACAAACGCTGGCCGGCAGGGCGGCGCTCTGGCCTGGCCGGCCCGGCCCTGGCCCGCCGCGACGTTGGCTTCCGTTGAGGCGCCGCCGGTGGTATAGAGAGCGTCCTCTCCAACCGGAAGCGCGGCGGCGGACCACTGGCCATTTGGGGAGCGCGGCGCTGCTGGGGCGCACTAAGGCGAGACGTACACAAACGTATCTCTGACCGACCGACAGATACGAGGTTCGACACGAGCGCTGTGGCGATGAAACTGCGATCAGAGTCAGCGGCCAGTGCCTCCCGATATACACGATGGTTGTGTGACCGAAAAGCCGATGTGTGTATGTGTGTGTTTGTAAGGACAAAGGAATAACGTCCCCTGCTAACAAGCACGATATCGATAGATAAAAAAGTTCGTCAGACTGTACGGTTTTTACCCTCAGAAAGAAAGATGTAACTACGCCACACAGCGCCGCGAGCGAATACCTCAGGCTCTAGACCGGTCCGGTCCGTAGGACGCGCCAGGATGTGTCACCCTTTCGTTTGGTCCCCCGATTTATGACATTTGAAAAAAACAAAACGCAGTAGTGGAAAGAAAAAAAAGAGACAACGATTAAAAAAAGATGTTTATCGGAGGATCACTTTGGACGTAGACCGTCTGCCAGTGATTGTGATGTAGCAGTGGCCATTACATGAAAACTATCGCCCGCATTTAGGCGGCTGACTGGAGGGCCTCTCCTCATCTCCATTGAATATCGATATCAAGACAAAAATACTTTCAATTTCTCAATGCGGTCTCGGTCAACAAAATTCGTCCCAAAGACGGAGGGGGAGGGGAGAGCGTGCGAGAGCGTGTGTGGCGCGAGTTATGGAGAGCATAGCAAAGGGGATAAGACAGACGTTTCGATCGCCCGCCATTGCCGTGTACTCCTGCTTGTATTTACAAATTTACATCGCCTAATGTGCGCGGCGCGTCTGCCGGCCAGTGTAGCGCGGCCCGCGCGGCCTCCGGTCATCGAATGCAATGCAATGTGCGCACACGACTTCATTTGCCTATGCCGCGGCCATAACTCACCGGCGCGTTGACAACGGCAATGAACTGCGAGAGCCACGTACTACACACTACTACATATCGTATTCATGTGCGGGGAGAGGGGCGTCAAAGGGGAACGGACGGACGGACGGACCTGCCGCTGAACTATTATGAGCGCAGCAAGAAGATAATCATATGCCAAACGCGTATCGGCGCGGTGGTCACGGTGCGCGGCGCGCAACCCTCGCTCCCCGTTGCAGCTTCAGTGCGGAGTTTTTGCGATGGCAATAACGATTACAGCGAAAAAGGTTTTTCCGCCAAACGCCAAAAATGCATGCGGGGCAAAATTACGACGGCGACAAGAGGTCGCTCGCTGCATGAATACGTGGCTAGCCGGGCGGCAGAAAAGTTGGAAATATGTTTTCCCCTTCTTTTCTGAGTATAACTCGCTCAGCAGCCCCCCCTCTCCCTTCCTATGTCTCCCCCTCCCTGCCTGTTCGAGCGCAGCAGGTGAGCCAAGGAATGCGCGCGAAAACATCGTAATGGCAATAATAATCATACACTGAAGAGTGCGATTTCGCCGATCACGGAACCATTTGCGCTCAGCCACACCACGTCTCTCTCTAGCAAGAGCAGCGGCAAAAAATAACAACCCTTTCCTTTAAAAAAAGTTTTTTGATCCGATCATCATATCGTTTATGCACTGGATGCGAAGATACCCACACATATGCACACCACATAAATGGACGCGCACGGACGGACACACACACACATACACTCTACGCTAAATGCAATGACGAAGAAATTGTTTTATTCCATCTGACTGCTGTCGGCGACAGCGACAACCGCGCGAGACAAATATGCGGGGGTGGACGACACGGTATGAGTCGGGGAGAAGCGGG
>NW_026267756.1:39969-44461 GCF_000697945.3 Frankliniella occidentalis
CCCCCCCCATTCTCTCTCCCTCTTACACACATACACGTACACACGACCTGCTGTCACGCCGCCGAGCTGAACAAAACGGAATGGCGACATAAAGTGCGCGTTTTATGTCCATCTGTGACACGCTCCAAAAAGATCTCATCTGCATGCATGCGACGAATAAACGTTCTGTTTGATCAGAGCTAGCTCCAGTAGTGCTCAACCGCTATACACACATATCTGTCGATTTTTTTTCTTAACATCCCGCCATTTCCCTGCAGTAATTTTTTTTTTAAGTGTATAGGAACACCTTTAGGGCGTGACAGTTCATCTTTCTGCGATTGGCATTTGCCATGTGTCCTGATCGAGGGTTCAGACATTTGCGCAACGCACACCGCACACGACAGCTCAAGAATGACAATTCACTGACTTACTCAGCGGCGTTCAGTCAGATGGGGTTGGGCAAGCGACGCGCCGGTAGAGATAGAGGGAGAGAGAGAGAACGCATCACAGCGACGGCGACGCGAGAGCGGTGGCAGTGAGACCATGCAACGACATATCCGACCAGCTGGGGCTTGATCAAACGCTCGTGCTCCCAGGTCAGGGCAGCCTAGACCCAGAGGTATCGGCGTTGGAATCGCGACTGGAAACGAATGACTTCCCCGGAGCGAGCCGGAGCCCTTTCCCACGAGTACGTCCAGCACACACGCATGCAGAGCGGCGAGCATTTACGGCTGACAACAAGGTTGAAGACAGCAGGAACGTGGGCGAAACTCATTATTTACTAGTACTGTTTCTTTACTCGGAAATTTCGAAACATTTCACTGGAAAATTCCACCCATAAAAGTTTTGAAACATTGAAGTCCAGTTTGGAAATTTTGAAATCCAAACAGTTGGAACGGCCTTAAAATAAACAGTGTTAAATTCCTGAAAAGCGGTGCTTTGAAATTGCGAAGTCAGTGCCAGCAATTCTTTGCATGCTGCAAGCAACCGCTTTGCAATTGCAAAGCAAATGCTTCGTATCGTAGATACAAAGGATCTAAATCCTTTGCAGTTTTTCAGATCTAAATCGATCTAAATTCCTTGCAAGTCAATGAAGAGTTTTCACTGAATATAGTAGCTATTTTCCCCCATATGTTAATGTAAACAAATCGCCTATACTGCGGGCGAATCGGAAGACTGCTAAAAGCAGATCTCGAACTGGAACCTCCCTGCAAGCGGGGCACTGCACCCTGCACCGCGGCGCCTGCGGAGACCTGCACGCTGGAGGGCGCGGACAGCGCTGCTCGCACGGCCCAGTATGCCCAGTATGCGGCCGCCGCGCTTCCCACGGCGAGTTTACTTTGCGCCGCATGAAATGGGTCATCGCTGCGAAAGGATTGCGTCACGGGGCGGAGGCCAGCGGCAGTCCGCGAAATATGACCGAGTCCGCGGACCAACCTTTGTGTCTCATCCTCTCTGCTCCGGGGCTCCCGCGCTCCGCCGGCAAGCGATGACCAACGGGTTAAAGTTTGCGACCCCCCACCCCTCTCCACTCGTACTATACACACATACTGCCCTTTACGCCCGTTAACTATAAACCGAGAGAAAGCCGGCGCGGAGCCTGAGCCTGCTGTATAGGCGCGGACAAACCATTGGCAACACGATCACATATTCTCCTCCATTTCGTCGTGCTCTCGTGCTTGTTGTTTAGAGAACTACTAAACTGCACCAACAAGAACATAAAACTGGCTGCATGTCTCTCCCCTTGGCCCGTCCCTGCTGGACCTGCCGCTGACCCCCGCGGGGTGGTCTGTCCAGCCCGAGTCCCCCTGCTCTGTCACACCTTCCTTTGTAGCAACAAATGACGATCGTTCCCCCTCTCTCCCTGTTCCTTGTGAGCTGTATCACGCATTTTCGCCAAATCCAGTTTCTTCGGGAAAACGCGGTGTTTATATCGGGACCACCGGGAGGATGCGACACTCAATGCATGCACAGTGCACTAGTCCGAGCCTTCTCCAGCGTGCGCGATGTACATTCAAAGCCTCCCGCGAGCCCGCGCGCGCCCCGCAGCTGACCCCACGGAACACAATGCAAACGTCATTTCTCTCCGCGAGCAGCTCCCGTGTGACCAATGCGACAGGACAGACAGGCACGCCCGGCTCTATACTTTTATTTTTTTGTCGCACCGCGGACGTAGGGCATCATGCCCGCGCAAATTTTCGTGGAAAAGTGAAAAATCGTAGGCAATTTGTTTCCGACGCATAACACGAGCGAAATATATATTGTATAGCAACAACCGTCACTGACCGGTCTGATGAGCTAGTGGAGGGAGAGTCCAGGCCTCATACCTCATCCCAAAATTTCAGGCAAAACAAATCATTTCAAACGACTTACTGCTTGCTTCGTCGCCTCCATGGCTATGCAATAGCATAGTTCATTGTATCACTCGCTCACCTGCAACAAAAGAAATTTATACGTCAAATATTCGTCTATCCACAGTCTAGTTAACATCAGCTGCACAACATCTCAGACAGCTTTTCACTCTTAGACCCAAGTAAGTAGACACCGAAGTTCCTTCAAACATCAGTAACACTTGGAATTATTTTAAAATACCAAGAAAATTTAAAGCAAACAGGATTTATTTTAAAGGAATTTGTATCAACCGATCCTAAAAGAAGTCCACCTTCTAATTGGAAAATGTCTGGGGGCTGAGAGTGCGACTCTAGGACCTGCTCCATGCAGTTGTTGACCCCGGCGGCAGTCTCAGACGACTGACTGCGCTCCGTGAGAAAAAGATGATGATGACGGTGTTGATGGCTGTCATCAGAGTGACGCCTTCGCAGCACAAAATGCGCGAACATTCGGTCACGCAACGGCGGCTCAATTGTCAAACAAGAAAAGCGACGGAATAGCAGGGAAAACGCAGCCGCTCTATTTCACGGTGCTGATTCTGACCAAACAGAGTGTCAATTTTTCTGACGATCCCATCGACGCAGTCTGCGCAGTGACATCGGATTGGCGAAGGATGATAACTCTGTCGCGCAGCGCTGCGACCCTTGGTCCTCCATCCCATAATACGCTGGGGTCGGATGTCCTAATTAACACGGTGCGGTGATGTTGGACCTGAAGAGGTGGGCAAAAAAGCAGCGAAGGCGTCGAGTTGACGAGAGGAAGCGGCCAATTATCAGAACGGACCGGCGGCGTGGTCACCGGATAGCGCATTCAACGGCTAATTGAGTCTTTAATCATCGGCTGCAGGCAATAATTTATTCATTGTTTCTAGAGTGCAGGGCGGCACCGGCAGTGGGAAAGTAGACCAAACGTGGGCGGTTGCAGCCGCCAAATATTCAATGGCCTTCACTCCCAACTTAGCGATGAAATAGTCGCGAAGGAGTGTGTTCTTGTGATGGTGGTCTCTCAACTTGAGCCTGAGAATGCGTGCGAAGCAAACAACTTTCTAGCTGGCGTAAAACATATATACAAGATACAGCCGCGACAGTGCGCAAGTTGCATCTTTTTTTTTGCATTCGTGCATGAAGGTGAGCGTCGTGCGTACGTACACTTGTGTGCGTATTTGAGTTAGTGTGAGTTCGTGTGTGCAAAGAGGGGAAAGGAGGATGGGAAGGAGTGGTTGGGGCGGAAGGGGCTACTGATGACTCGCCTACCTTAAAGGTGGACATCCTCATTCCGATTACGCAACGGCAGCAGTATAACATATAGAATCGTGCGCGGGCAGCTGGTATAACACCGCGAGAACAGTATATAGAGGGCTCAAAGAAGACATGAGGCAGACCGCAAGGTGGGAGTCGAGTCGTGGGCAAGAAGGTGAAGATGATGAAGAAGATGATGAAGAAGATGAAGAAGAAGATAAAGAAGATGATGATGAAGAAGAAGATGATGAAGAAGAAGATGAAGATGATGAAGAAGATGAAGAAGAAGGTGAAGATGATGAAGAAGAAGATGAAGATAATGAAAAAGATGAAGAAGCTGAAGAAGAAGAAGAGGCGAGCCACCCCAAGAAGATGATTCTTGCTCCAGCTGAGTAGCCGAGCGGACCACCCCGCCAAGCAGGATGTCACGAAGACGTGCGCTGCCAGCGACGCACCGGCTAATCACATCCCCCGCTGGACCTGGACGACAACAATGAGAGCCCAGCCGGCTCAGACCGCACCGCACGGCGATTATCGGCGGCGATAACGCGGCTGACCCGGCGATATCGATGCGACCCATCATCACCGCTGTGGACACATCGCACGGGTCAGCAGAAAAAACAAAAGGTTTCATCCTTACCAACTTTTAATTCCACCCTTTGACAACGCAAATCTTCAGCATGACGGGGCCGCTCCAGTCAGTACAGTGCTACAACAATGTCATGGGTATCACGATGCGACACATTAGTATCGACTGCTGGCGGCGGGCGGTCCTCTTGCTGTTCGCGGGGTGGGGCGGGGGTCGCTGAACCTCCGGCCGCCGCGGACGTGTCGCTTCCACCCGAGCAGCTCGCCATGACGAGCGCGTGATGGATGCTAATGGG
>NW_026267757.1:0-1637 GCF_000697945.3 Frankliniella occidentalis
TGCACCAGGGAAATCCCAAGCATGGATGGTCAATAGCCAGCAGCCAGCATAAACAGAGAAACTTTTTAAATGAGATAAATTTGTGTTGGGCTGCTATGATGAGCACGATAAAAACAATGCATCGTTTTTGTATTGGTTTTCCAGCAATTTTGGAAAAACCACGAAGTTCCCTATGCATTTCTTCTATGGTAGATGCTTGGTTGCTTGGAAACCAAAACGTTGTTTTAACCGGTTTCGCCAGTGACTACTACAATGTAAATTGCTAGACCCGAAAAAATAAATTGAAAACAAGCGAACTTGGAATACGTAACCCAAAATTAGTAATCAGTATCGGACCCCCAAATTAGGCTTAAGAAAAATGATGTTTTCGGTATCATCGGGTCCAGTTATGGACTGCTGGGCAGTGACCGTGCGGGGCAAAACGATGGAAATTATGCATATTTATTCGCGATAAAGATGTATGCAGGATAGGCGTTGGTTTATTGCCTGACGCGCACAAGATCCATTTTCAGCATTCCATCTCGTTGTATTCCAATGCGGTGGTGAGAATCAGAGGGCAATCGCCTCTCCCCACTCGCGCGCATAGATGTAACGATAGTACATGAACACACTGACAGCAACGAAGTGGCTCGGTGGGGCGGGGCGGGCGACTGTAAAGTAGTTGGCAGTGATGAGGTGCGCGGACCACCCCTCGCAGACCCACCCTCACGACCAGCCTGCGCGGGCCGGGCCTAGTGTACCCGGCTGCTAGGAGCTCACCTGTGTTTGCACTGAGAAGGCAAGAAGCTCTCGGTCTGCTTCGCTCTGCGCCGCGCTTCGCTCTCTCACTCACTTCCCTGCCATGTCAGTTGGCGAAGGGGACTGCCTGCCTGGCCAGCACCGACAGGGCGTGATCACACTTGAGATCTGGCGGACATGACCGGGCCTCTGGCCGGTCTGAGGAAGGCCAGGCCGCGCCGCACTTCGGGAGAGCTTCGGGAGAGCTTCGGCTGTGCTCGGGCGCCGCGCCAATCTACGAGTAGAAGGGGAGGGCCAGGGGCGAGAGCGGGTGGCGGTGAGGTACGTTCGTTGTGGAACAACTTTTGTGTTTGTGTGTGTCGCTCAAGAAGTGGGGGACAAATGTGACGTCACTGTACTCTTCTCTGCTCTTCTCTCCTTTCGTCCCATCCGCCCCCATTCCTTTTCTCTCCTCTCCTCTCCTCTATAGAATGTATTAACAATAACAAGTCGACATGCGGCAGTCGCTGTTGTGGACGCAGCAATATGCTAATCGAAGTCGACGCCGTTTGTGTTATTTCTCTCGCATGTTTGTTCGCTCTCGAACAGTCATTTCCCGGGGGAAGGCAGAGGGGATGTCAGGGACGCGGTTAAAGACTCTCCATTTAAATCAGTGTTTGTGCTTTATTATTACAATTCAGTACCTTATAACTATAGGAATATCAGTCGTGGTTTGTTTGTTTTACATTAAGTTCTACTCGGTATCACTTAATTCAAATTAATCTGGTTCTCATGGCATACCCACAACCCAATGAAGGGTGCGTTTAACTTTATTTAAGAATGGGGTGTGAACTGGATGCACTGATTCTCATTTGCGTCCAGCTTATCATCGCACTTTTATAATGAATTACTTTGTCTCC
>NW_026267757.1:8217-33517 GCF_000697945.3 Frankliniella occidentalis
GTATAAAAACACGTTAACAATTCTTGTTAACCATAAACGGACCCTTAGTAAAGAAAATTTTCTATTTTATAGTTTCGAGCAATATTTTTTTTAATATAGAAGTTTGCGTTGCGTCATAGCGCCCTCTCACTTGTACAATCTGCTTTTGGACGCCATGTAGGCATTTCCTGCCTGCTCGCTGCATTGTTCTTGTTCTTGATGTGTCTCTTTGCGTGATATTTTTTTGAATTAGCCTGTTATTACTTTTATAATTGAACACAATTTTTGGCATGAGCGCTGGGCCGCGCGCGCGGCGACTACTCAGAGAGCAAGGTGTCCATTGTTGCTCTGGTACCCGGGCGTGGGTATGGAGCTGCTCAACAGGTGGTGTTGAACAATGACGTAAGACGCAAAACGCCGGGTAGCGCCGACGCGATCGCTGTGCAAGTTCAAATAATTTAGAAAACGCCTGTCTGCTAGGCCAAAACCTATGCAGGCGTGTAATGCAGGCGGTCTAACTGACATTACGACAGGCGCACCCTTTTAACTTCTTTTTCCAAAAAATCCCAGTGGAGCGTTGGCGTTACTCGGCGTTTGAACCGATTTTGGTCTGAGCATGATAATGCCCTGAAACCAGAAAAAAATAACATCGAAAACACAAAGCTGTTGAGTCAAATGCGATATGGGCTGCCGCGACACTTACGCCCCTGTAGAGTACGCAGTTGCTGTGACACCGGATTCTCCTCAGCAGCTGAGAAAAATGTTCCAAAGGGTCTCACCGTGGTTCCTAGGCGCACCAGTCGCGCTCAGCTGGTGATCGACACGGTGGACGGTGGTCTCTCTGGCGGCCGCTTCAAGTTTCCAACTTTAAATGCGATCCGGGCCGGGAAAACGTTGTGTGGTGGCGCCCAGATTTTGCACATAGTCGTTGCGAGGTCAATACGAGTTTTAGAATGTGCAAATTCATTCATTCATTCATTCATTCATTCATTCATTCATTCATTCATTCATTCATTCATTCATTCATTCATTCATTCATTCATTCATGCATTCATTCATTCATTCATTCATTCATTCATTCATTCATTTGCGGCCATTGCGATCCGCACCAGCCTCTGAAGACACATAGACGACAAGCAGCCACACAATATCCTGTGAATGTTTCTCGTTTGTGTGTTTTGTGAGCGGCTAGTCCGGCTCGCAACGGCCGCAAAGCAATTCAAACCGAACCTACCCATCCGGACGACAATTCGGACGGACCCCAGTAACTTAAGGTTTTTGCGTAACAGTTGCATCGAGGAACTTGTCCACCCACGCCCCACGCCTTACGTTACGTTATTCTAACGTAACTTAACTACAGACGTAGTGTTAAACGTTATCTAAGTTTTCACAAAACCGTAAATCGAATTAGTGCAGCGTTCTCAGTGTACAACGCTTGGTAATTCTCTTTTGAAAGTAAACCATAAAATATTTTGTGCTCGTTTTGTGTAACATAGTTCTTTTACCGTTATTGTAACGTAACAAATAAAAACGCATATTAGTTACAATAACACGTAACGTGGTAAACGTAACGCTAAACGCAAAATTGGAACGCAGTTCAGAGTTAAGTTACTAGTCCCTGGCTGTTGTATTTTCTAATCACTCATACATTCATTCCATTTATTCGTTCCATTCATTGATTTATTCCATCCATCCACGCCACGCTTGTATTTCCGTTAAAAGGGGAATAAGAAGAGCGGGTAGAATATAAACGTCTCCGATTGGTCGAGCGAGAGATTCCCGCCTTCACGTCATACGTCACGTCAGTACGGGGGGGGGGGGGGCGGGGGGAGGTTCGACGAATAAGAAACCTATGTTCCGCCCGCTATTCTTCTTCCTCCGCGTTACCCGAAATACACTATTAACTAATTCGCATTCTTCACTCACAAGTCGAAGTGACGCAACGCGTGCGACCTCCACACATCCGGACGTAACTGGGGAGGGGAAGAGTTATCAACGCGCGCCCTTTCGATCGAGATCTCGACCGTGTGTTCGATTCGGGGCATCCGCATTCTAAATATGTGCCGCGGCGCTCTGAGTCTGATTGTTCTGATGCGCTCCTTAAAATTAAATGGGGGAGCGCGAGGTACCCGTGATTAATCGTAAAGTGCGTCTCTGATGCTACGACTGATTTCATAATATAACGCGTACATATCATATGGATCCGCTCATACGATAATAATGTTAAACATTGTTCATAATAATAATAATTCTTCATTCTCCAGCCGTACCTATAGCTCCGTTCATATGACCTGTACGACGTTGGGCTAGGACGTGCGTCTCTGATGCTGTTGCTCACCGAATGTCGATAATTCCCTCGCCGTTGTCGATCACCTTGTTGTCCGGGCTGCAGAGGAAGTACGGAACGCACTGACAGTCCAGGTCGCCCTCGAGTGCGCCGCCGGTGGTGTCCGCGCCGTTGGCCGAGGCGGGCTCCAGCGGCTCCAGCTCCTGCGCCAGGCCCTCGGGCAGGCCCGCGCCCAGGAGCAGGGCCGCCGCGGCCCAGAGCAGCGCGCGCCTCATCGCAGAGCCCGAGGGGGGCGGCGCCGGCGGGGCCGGCGAGGCGTTCGCCAGGACGACACAAGCAGACGACGCGATCTGGGAACCGAGCGCGGCAGCGCGGCACAACCACGGTCTGGCTGCGTACAAGTTCGCCTATCTCCGCTCCGCTCAGCTCGGCGTCCCGGCCCGACAGCTACTGACGGGCGCGCGTCTTTGTTGGCGATGACTCGCGGGTCGACCCGGCGGCACCCGGCACTCGGCCGCTGGCCGGCCGGACCCGGCCGGACCCAGCCCAGCCGCGCACCTCCAGTACTAGGAAGCGGCCTGGGTGGGGGGACTGTTTGGGCGGGCGGGAGATAGAGAGGTAGTGCCATAGATTTCCTCTTTACCCTTCACGTCTACATTTGCTGAAAAATTCTGTATCTACGCTTGGTTTCTGGTCCGTCGACAACTCATCCCTGTTCTGTAGCGCATTCTGTGTGGCTGAGTGAGCCACAAGCTCGCAGAACAGCCGGGTTTGATCCCGGGTATATAGTCCAAAAAAAACTCTTTCCCCTCTTATCCCCCATTCATTGCTTCGTCTCGTCTCCGTCTCTTCCCCGTTTCGTCTCTCATAGGAGACGAGTGTTTGACGAAAAAGCGGTAAAAAGTTTTTCACGGGTCACTTCATTCGTTTCCCACGCGGCCAACCGTAGCCGTTTACTCTGCACCAAAACAAATCGTCTTAAAAATAATTTTAAATTATTTTGAAAGATTTGTTTGTTACTCCTACTTAGCTTGAGGGGATGACAAAGAAATCCACGATGATGAACGTTACTACTACTACTACTACTAACTATTCCTTCTATTTAGTGAAAAGGATTTAACGAATCACCTGCTATAAATAGCCACGATATTATACTATTTAATTAGTTTTTTCACTGTGGTGTTGGAGCGCTGTCCCGGCCGTCTGCTGGCGGGGAGAGGGGGAGATGAGAGGGAATCGTGATTATTTTACTTTTCCACTCCCATTCTTTTTTTTCCCTGTGTTATGGTTGTCTACCGTCATTATCAAGCATGGCTGGCCTGGCGCAAAATGGGAATTCTACATACAACAGCGGCATAGCCGAGGGAGGCGGCAGCAGGCGGCAGCAGTGCAGATGCGAGGCGCCATCAGGCACCAACAGGTGATTAGCGGCTGACTACCTTTGCGATACGGTGCATTTCTACATGCGTCCACCAGACCCGCGACCCGCAGCCCTCCACCCCTCCCCTAACAACAACAACAACAACAACAACAACAACAACAACAACAACAACAACAACAACAACAACAACAACAACAACAGTAACAACAACAACAACAACAACGACGACGACGACAAATCAATTGAGCGGCACTAGATTAAACACACAGAGATTTGGGCCAGGAGCACAGCAAAACATGTGAGGGGAAAATGTTACGGAAAAATAAACGAAAATAAGAGAAAATAAACAGTAAACCAGCACTAATAAGCCAGTAGCGGGCCACATGCACGATAAAGTGATAAAATGCTCATAAAACGGGACGCGGAGGGGTGAATGAAGCGTCCTGTGTCGTCCTGGGAGCCCCTGCATACCGTAGGGTAGGCCGACCCGCACTGCGCGGGTGCGCGCCATGGACTCTGTGGCCTATGCTGCAGGGGCGCGGCCGCCTGCAGCCGAGCATCCTTAAGGCGTGGCGGTCGCAGTCGGGTCGCTGCGGTCGCTCCCCTCTTCGGGTCAGGGCCCCACTCTCCTCCCCTCTCCTTTGTTTATTTGTGATATTATCATGTAGCTTCGTAACCCTCTCGCGTCGCGCTCAACGCTCGTCAAAATGGTGAGATAAAACTGATCTGATTATCGGAGAAAAAAAAAAGAAATAATGCATAACCGTGACACAGTCCCCGACTCGAAACGCATGGCCCAAGGGAGGAAATAGGGGGGGGGGCGGGGCTTTCCTAGTGACCGCGTTGGGGTCCATATACGACCAGTATAGACTGTCGGGAAGAGCGCGCTCAGCCGTGAAATCCATCCGAATCAAAACACCGCAATTAGAAACCGCAAACAGCAAAGAGAGGGGGGTGGAGCTGGGTCGAGAAGGTGCACAGGAGGTATTTTCCACGAAGACCAGCAGAATCTCGACGCATATACTCGGTGAGAGTCGGAAGCCACCACGAACGCCTAAAACATCGAGGCTCCGCTCCGCGTCGACCTACGGCGCCTCGTGCCTCCGCGGCTCGGTGGTCGTGGTGGTGGTGGAGGAGGGGGGGGGGGGCGGGGTTCACCACAAGCATTACACGAGCACATCAACAGTCGTGACGGGCTGTACTCGTTGTTCTGCACTTGCCCCGCTCGCTGCGGCTCCTGCTTGACCTTGGGCCGACGGCTAGCCGGCGCGGGCCCCCGGGCGCACAGGAGCATGACTGGCCCGGCCAACGAAAATCTTGCGTCTTCCGGCCGTAAACGACTCCGAGTTGCATCAAAATCTCTGGATGGAATGTGATGGTTAATACTAACGCACTTGCATTTTGTTCGGTTTTCCAGTACGCGATGGTGTTCGACGCGGGCTCGACGCACACCACAATGGTGGTCTACAAGTGGCAGGCCAACAAGTTCAACGGCACGGGGGTGGTGTCGCAGGTCGCCTCGTGCGACATGAGTGGTGAGCACGGCCGAATGGAGTACAAGCCGATATGGCTGAAAGTATTTTAAAAAATCACTTATAAACGCTGCCGGTCTGGACTTGTAGGAGGCATCGGTGTGGTCCTGCGCGCAGACCCGCGCGCGGCCGCGGACGGCTACTTCAGGGACTGCGTGGCCGCGGGGCTCGACAGCGTCCCCGAGGGAAGGCGTGGCCACAGCCCCGTGACCCTGGCCGCCACCGCAGGCATGCGGCTCCTGCGGTAGGTCATGACGTGGCCATGAGGAAGGCTCCCTCTTTCGTGTTGTTTGAAGTGGTTTGAAATAAGCCAACCCCCGTCTGTCTCCTGTACGCAGGAGTGAGAGCCCGGACGAGGCGCAGCAGGTGCTGGGCAACGTGTCTCGGGCTCTGGAGCGGGCCGCGACCGGGATGTTGTTCAGCGTCAACAGTGTCAGGATAATTACGGGACAGGAGGAGGCGGTGGCTGGCTGGATCTCGGCCAACTACCTGTTGAAGACCATCTTCCCAGTGAGTGCTAAGTACCAGTTGCTCCTACCGGTAACGGCAGGGCCCCTGCTCCCCTTCCGCTCTCACCGTCTGTCTCCCTGGACGTGCCCAGAAGCCGACCAAGCTCGTGGGGATGCTGGACATGGGTGGTGCATCTACGCAGATAACTTTCCTGCACCACAACAACCAGTCCGCGCCCCAGTCCGCCTCTGTGTACGACACGTCGCTGCAGCTGTACGGCGCACGCCACGAGCTCTACGCGCGCAGCTACATGTGCTACGGTCAAGAGCAGCTGCTTAATCGTTACCTAGTGGTGTTGGTTCAGGTATGCGCGTCCACCCGCGTCTCGCCCCCCCCCCCCTTTACACAACTCAAACATCCGTTCCCTCCAGGATCACTTCCCTAGGGACACGGACAGCCTAAGAACTCTCCGGGTTGGCAGCCCCTGCCATAACGCAGGATTCAACTACTCGGTCGGCTACAACGACTACGTGAATGTGTGCTCAGAGACCAGCTATACAAACAAGGTGAGCCGTTAAAACTTCAGTCTTGACATTTCGGTCTTGTTGAAAAAGTCAATTACACAGAAATATCAAAGCAAAGAGGAACCTCTTGTAGTTTAGGAATGTTACAGTTAAGGTAGAAGGAGAAAGTAACCCAGATCAATGCAAACAAAGGATCCAGTCTTTGCTCAATCCGGATGACTGCAATGCAACTTTCAGCAACAAAGAATGTTTTGCTGTTCCCACAAACCACCCTCCTGACACTAATTTTGTGGTAAGCACTGACTCTCTTCGTGTTCTTCAAGTTAGAACCATTCTCACCCACATTTCCTACATGTTTGTTTGTAGGCTGTTTCCGGGTTTTATTACGTTATGCAATACCTGGAGTTTGCCAAGAAACATCCTCCCCTTAAGGACTTTTTAGTTGCTACCAAGAAAAGCTGCAGCAGAACTTGGGAACAAACTGTTTCAACTCTACCAGGTTCCTTAATAACAGCTCTATAGGAGGGTAACTATCAACTCATCTGTGGCACACATCTTATAACACATTTAACTGTTTCAGGTGTCAAGGAAGAATATGCATCAAAAGTGTGCTTCAATGCTCAGTATCAGGCAAATTTGTTGGTTGATGGGTATGGCATTAAAGAAAACACTTGGCAAAATATTGACTTTCTGAAAAAGGTAAAAAGTCTGATAATAAAATAAGGGTTGCCATAAATTGTTTTCCAGACCACCACTAATTATGTGTCTGTAAATTTTACCAGGTCAACAACACCAGTGTAGGATGGACACTAGGCTTCACAATACAAAGTACCAATGCTTTTCCAGAGGAGCAAGCTGAAGAACCTTTCTCTGCAACTATTTTTGTGTCACTTATGTTTATCATTGCAGTTGGTATAGGTGTGTGTTTAACTTTAACTGTTATCAATCTCATAAAACATTGCTGTAAGAAAAATCAAATCAGTGTAAAATAAAACTTTCTTTTTCAAGTTAGGGGTGTCTTTACTTTCTTTTCAAAGATTGAAAATGTATCAATATTTTCTTAAATCACTTATTTAAAAAAAATTCAAACATTTAATAGCTCAGGTGATTGAAAGCTGTTGAACAAGAATAGGCATAAAAAACCAATGAAGAACAAAATTTACGAGTGAATAGGAAGCATGCAGAGATTTCCTTACTAATAAGAAACACATTTAGATGATTGGCCAATAAGTCCTGGAACCTATGATTAAACAAACAAAGCATTACTCAAATTTGAGAACATAACACATTGCAATTTCCTTGGACTTACATTTAAATGTAAATAAAAAATGAAAAGGAAAAAAATACAAATGTAATTAAATAGTTTCAGATGTAATGTAAACATAGCATGCTGCTGAAATTCATGTCACTTACTGACTCAACTTCTAAAGATTAACCAGTATTGTACACAAAAAGAGTTAATAAGAGAGAAATGAATTTAAAAGCAATGAGTAAAATAGAGAAACACAGCGGTGCTTGATTTTCGACGAGAGAATTTACAGAACAACATTTAGCATGATTAGGATCAGATTTTTGGTTGATAATCAGAGAATTAATAGAATGTTATCACTGACAACTTAGTGAATACCTACGCATTACATGAACGTAAGTTTGCCATAGGTTTTTCATCGACATGAATATTATTAAAAATTCTAAAATTTGATAGTATACATATCTAACAAGGTGTTTCACAGAGTAGTAACTTAAATAACGTGCATTAGGAAAGCAGAATCACTAGTTACTAAAAAAGTACATGCCAGCAAGAATTGGGTAAAAAAATAATCGCATTACTAAAATGTTAAGAGGCAAATAAATGCAGTAAAAGAATTCACAAAGCTCACAAACCATGCAATTAGGAGCAAACACTTCCTGCTGAAAAAATATAGATAACAAGAAGAAAAGTACATCAGAACGACTTGTTAATTCTATAGGACACTATCACTTATGATTATCTGATTCATTCAAACAGATTTTGGATCAATTTCATAGAGGAAGAAAGTATGAAATTTATGTAAGCCAGGTTAGGCATTGAACAAAGGAACAATGATAGATTAATTGATACATTTGTTTAAGTAATAGTTATACCCCTGATAGATAGCAAAATGAAAATAAGTCACCTGAGCCAAAATAGATATTTAACACAATGAGATTTTTCAGAATAAAAATATTGAAAGAGAGAGGGGAAAAAAACTTGATTCAAGCTGAAAGTGGATTCTGACGTACATCAAATGGGACAGAACGAATCTGACCAGAGCAATGGCCATAGCGCTTGCGGCCAGTAGAAGATCTCATTGACTTCAGAGTAGTCATTGTGGCAACCTGAGGAGGGTTTTCGTTTTTCGGACAGTACTTAACAGTATGAGCACTCGTCCCTGCAATAAAAATGACTCTAATTTAGTGGAAGTTAACTTAAGTGTACAAAAAGAAAGATGAAGAAGCAATAACTTGATACTGACCAGTAGCGCCACAAAGTGGGCAAATATACCGCTGTAGAACTTGGCAAACAGTGCGGCCTCTTTCGTCCTTAAGCACGTGACTCCTGTACATTGCTGGAGTCTCTCCATTAGTTTTGCACAGGACACATTCATTAAATTTCGCACGTCCTCCGCTGCTGCTGCTACTAATGCTGTAGGCCTTTCGACTCCTGCGTGGGGGTTGAGGAGGCAATAAGTTGTCATCCTCAGAATCACTTCGCTTGGAAAACATCTTGTCTGGAAATAGAAAATTAATTATTCAGTAACTAAATGTGAAGTGGTTTTGAACAATAATTGATAAACTACTGAACACAAGAGGAAAACTGACATTTCATTAAATCGGAAGAGGAGTAATTTATTGATTCCTTATGCACTGAAGAGTTAGAGGACAGACTACTGCCATCTGACTTGGTACCATCCATCCAAAATGGAGCTCCTAAAACAATAAAAAGACACTGAGCAGTGGACACAGTTGACCAACGGACAGACATGTAACGAGGAATACACATGCCCATACCTGAGAAAGTATGAGGTGAAGTGTAAGATCTGAATTTATGATGAGGTAAAGAAGGATACCCATATCTGGCATCATTAACTCCAGATGGCACCTGTCTAAATCCCTTAGGCATTGTTACATTCTTGTTGGGAAATCTCTTCTTTTTGCTATGGTGAAATCCTTGAGTTTTCTTCCCCGGATTATTATTCTTAACAATAGTTGGCTTCAAAACAGAGGAATTTTGAGCTTTCGACAGTGTTTGATGGTGGATGTTATGCACTCCAGATGTCATATTTGGCTTAGGTTGAACCGCCTGATGTTGCTTGACCGGAACGTTCGCCTCTGCCAGAGCTAGGTCAGCCAGCTTGATGGCTAACTGTCCAATCGTCTCATCTTCAAGGCAAAATTTTTCAGACAAGGTGCTATAAAATCCATTATTTTTAGAGACATATATATCTTCAGTGTCCTCCAACAGCTGATTGAGAAATGCAACTTGACCACTACTAGACTGAGAATCATCTGAGAACAGTTCATACTTAGAGGTGTTCTTCAGTTGTTCTTGATTCACTGACTCGGGAATCAATGGGGAACACTTAGTTCCAAAATTGTGTGATTGATTCATCATGAACGGTGTATAAAAAGACTGAAATCCATTGACAACTGGTTCAGCTGCTCCCACAGATTCATGCTTATACTGATCAGAGGTCATGAGCTTGTTTGAAGAATTTCCACCACCATAATGAAAATAATGCTGGGACTTCTTTCTGTACGTTTCCGTCCAGAATGAACTAGCCATGATGAGAATCTACAGGGGATAACACAAATTTGAATAAAAGTGGAGCCATGATTAGCCACACAAAAGTAGGGAAATACTGTGAGTTTTCACTAAGGGCAAAAAATACACAGATGAATTGACAATGTGTGAGAAATAATAATTATTACAGGGAAAGGCTTGGAACAGGAAGAAAAGACACTTTTAACAACAATTGTTATCATTTAAACTGAGGAGGGAGTCTGCAAATATGCAGGCACGTAGGGCTCATTATAAAGGGTGAATTTTGAACTATTCGCTTCAGCACTAGTGTCCGCGACAAATCCACAACAAAAATGAGTAACGCCATGTCTCAACTAACGGGGAGATAAAAGATACGGTTAGTAAAAATAAGTCACTTGCCAGTCAGTTCCATTCGGTTTCACCAGATTCCTCAAAACGGTCCAACAGCCCTGCCCTGGCCGTATCTCGCCGGTGACAACTTCAACCCCAACGGCAGCAGCGAGTGTCCGTCGATTCCTGGAAATCTTACTGGGGTGGGGGTTGCCGCCGAAGCGAAGACGGGAGGGAGCACCAGGGCTGCCAACTAAAGTCACAATAGGCAAGACCCCAAGTTCGTAAACGAAGCTCAATTAACCCGTAAAACAGCAACGATATAAGAAGACAATTAATTTACAAGGCATACGCCTTTTCTATAAAAGACACTTCAAAGCCATGTTCTAAGTAACAATAATTGTTAAAAAAACAAAAAAAACACGTCGATTGCGCACTGACTTAAATGTATTCATCCGCCATGCCTAAAAGAGCGCCAAAATAATCCACGAAATTGTAATTAACTTTTGAAATTAAAGTTCCTGATCCTAGATTTTCATTGAACCTCCAAAGATGGTATAACCAATTAGCAAATAGCAAAATTGTTTCTCGAGAATCAACAACTTGAAAATAATGCAAATTACATCACAGTATTAATTGGACAGAATTCTCAAAATTTGAGTATTTAAAAAACGTGCATGTTATCAGAATCACTTACCTGTGAATTTCAAAATAGTTCACAAAAATTTAGTACTGATATGTTTCCCCCACACCTGCCTTGGCTCTACATGTTTCAAAGCAACTCGGCCTCAGTTGAATATCTTCTTGCCTTTTACCCCCGAGTAACCTGAAGAAAATCAGCTGGTAAGGTGTACAGGACCATTAACTACAATAATGCAAAACTCAACCTACATTTGATAATATTTATTTGACACTTCCAAATTCACATGAAAATTGTTCCAGATAATTATCTTTTCTGTGGCAGAAGTATGTGCAAAATTTCGGAATTTAGAATGAACTTTGGAATGTCAACTACTTGTCCCAGGGCCCTGCATCATTACAATACATGTTCAAATTTAATGAACATTCCTCTTACAGGGTTGGACATGCTACACCAAACTAAAATCAAATTGAATTGAAACAAGACAGCTCACGCTTGAAACTTTGGTGCTGCTTCAAAACAAGAAGGCTTGTCAAATGTTTAAGTGCACTTCAAAGATAACATATAATTTGATGTGTCTTGGAAAAAAAAAAAATTGGTTTTCATAAAATGAAAACACATTGAAAACTGCATGCCCCACGGAACAGATGTCAATCCAAACAAAACTACCTGAAAACAAGTACATATGGCTTCATCATTTTGCCACTGTTGCAATTTGCCACTTTTAAAATCAAAGAAAGGGACTGTTTTAACGATTTGTCAAACGAAAACGTTCAGTTGAGCATGGCTTACAAAGCAGTCATAAATTATTTTCACAAAAATTTGTTCAGTACAGTCATGTTTATTTAATGTTAAGAGCCATTCTACTGACCAAAAAGAAACTTTGGTTTGGCTAAAGGGGAGGAGAGAAACAAAACCTACCTCTACAGGTAAAAATTAGTTCAATGAACTTTTTATAGTATGGTGTCACACACTTTCTACCAATCCGACCAAAATTTCTTCCAACAGAATTCTTTCAGAAAAAGTAGAATTGATTGAATATTTTTGAGATTACTGAATGAATAAAATTTACAACACAGATGAGAAAACCAAAACGTTTTTTTAAGTAAAAGCTCAATATATGTTTGATTGCTCCAACAGCACAAATCAGAACTGTGAACAATAGAAAACGTTGAAGATGACAAAAAGGTCAAACAATCAAGAAAGAAAGTAAAAATAAATAACGAGAAATTAAATCCACAAAAACTATCAACCTCCAACAGGAAGTCCAGGAACTAGAGCAGGTTGAAAGGATATACAAAAATAACCATTCTCAGAACATTTACTGGACCTTTAACTACCTTTGGTAAAGTTTTAAAACTATAATGCTATGTTGCGAAAATTATAAAGTACCTCTGTGCCTAGGCAAAACTAATGAGTCGAGTCAAATAACCGTGAGTAATTTTGAACAATATCGAGCAAATAAACTACACTTTTTTGAAAGCTTTTACAAAAAAAACAGAATGTTGAAGTTATTTTGATTTTTTTTCCTACCTGGGGAGTCATGCGGATCTAGACAAGCCAAAAAACCCAAAGAAACTAACAGCAATAAGAAATTTTGTCGTTCCAATTTCCTTGTCAAATTTTTGACTGTTAAGTTACAAGAACTAGATGGAGAGGAGCTGAGCAAAAAAATAAACCTTCTAAATTCTTCGACAACAAGTAAGTGGGCAAAAAAATTGTTGACAACTGAAAGCCCCCAAAAAACAGCTAAAAACCAGTTTGAAATGTAAACATGACGAACTTGAGGCGGTTTGAGAATTACGTAGAAACAGAGAATTTCACAATTTATATAAATCCTCAGTGGTAGATACTAGGCTGATGTTAAACTCTTAACAATTGCAAACATTTTATACTTTTAAGTACAGTGTAACAGAACATGTGAAATTAAACAAGGGGGCAAACAGAACTAAAATAAAAAGTAATTCTTTTTGTTTATAAGGTTGAACTAGAAAATTGCAGTTGGAAAGGGCAATATGATGGCACATATGAAAATTATACCATGCTGCTTTAAAGAATTCCCTGCTTCTTGCGTTAGTGTATTGATAGGGCGGGTATGGCCCAAAATTTTATACCCTCACCAGCCGAAGGTCTCGACTGAAAAAGCGCAGGCAGCATAGGGATTTTAACGGCGCCCAATCGAGACCTTAAACTGGTCTCACTATAGCCCGCCCGAAGCTGTTTTGGATGGGGTCGGGCTGAAATTTTCGGCCATACCCGCCCTATCGAAAACACCATCTTGCATGCTTTAGTATTTAACCACAATAAGAGAAAAGCAGAAACAGAGTGAGGATATATCATCCTCCCTCATAGAATCTGTGAAATGCATAAGCTCTCACACTGAGTGTATGTATATTTGCCGGAACATTGGCACATAGACATACGTAAAGTAAAAGATTGATCAATTAGGCACTTACATATGGAACAATATTAACTCTTCAATTCAAGTCTACTCTGTTCTGCCATATGAAGAGCCTTGGTTTCTCCAATGGGAGGGGATGATGAATGCCAAGAAATATTAGTTAGAAAAGGCAAGAGAAACAAAATATCATCAGCTATAAAATAAAAAGTACTGTCTCTGATTCTGAAATGGTGGGTGGGTTGGATATCTTTGCTTTCCCAACCAGGTGCAAGCAAGCCCATGTCCCATGTTTTAAGAAAGATCCTATATTAGATAGGCACAAAACACTAGAGCTGGAAAGAAATATTTATATCCTTGGGTACCATCTGATGTAAATTTTAAAATCTTCATTAAATATCTAAGCATTTCTTATTAAATTATTGCTATCTCTCACCACTACAGTAACCTAATCTCAATACACAAAACATAGTGGTTTGAGTTGTTACTGTGGTTAAAGTGAAAAGCATAATAGGCAGATTAAATCTGCTCTTACATTTTTTTTTATTGTTTTTTAAAAAAATTGGTACAGATGTACTCATGGCTAATATATTCATCACTTGTTTCGACAAATTGTTAGATAGCCAACTAAAGTGACTACTCACTCCTTCACAAGAAAGATACTATACAATGATATTGCCCTTTTCTTTGGATATTGAGTTCTGCCAAAAGAGGCTGACTAATATAGCAGCCATTCGTCCCAGTTAAAATAGCTACTGTTGTACAGTACCAAAAGATATATGAGAATTTTGACAAGATTAGTAAGATGCCTGAGCTTATTAACAAAAGCACTTTATAAATAATAAAAACAAAATTCCTGAAAGTTAGAAAGCTTCTGCAATACCCATAATGAACAAACAAATAGCTGTTGCTGAACCACAGGACTACGGAAAACCATCCTAAAAGAAAGGTTGGTTGTATTGTCCTGATGTTTCAGTTGGTGTCACTCAGTTATAAATCTACACAGCATGCTTAAACATTCAGCTGGAGAAAAACTATCTGCTATGAAGTTTAAAAATAAATAATACTACAATCAGATTTGTTAGAATTTCTTTGCTTTGTATGAAATTGACAAGAACTCACAATACTTCATTGTGCTTAAAGTTACCATTAGATCCACACAAATACACAAGTCTATGGAATAATTTTTTTGAAAGTGCAGTAATGGTACACAAGAATTTCTGTAATAGATAGAAAATTAATCAGCAAACTTACTTTTACCCATCCTAAGGGTAAATATATACTAAAGAAAACAATGTTCATCTTTATTTTATTTTTTTAAACTTGCACAAAATTCTATCTATTTTTTTTTCTTTTAGAAGTTTCCAATACTCACTGCCTTAATAAGTTTAACAGAGTGAACATTCTGGTGCACACGACTGGAGGTAACCATGTTTAATATTGCAACATCAAATTGGTCCAAAAGCTCATAGAAGTTTTTGAATAATTTTTAAAAGGATAGTAAAAGTAGTTCCATAAATTAAAAACAGAGATTATAAGGTTCAAACACAACTTGTTACAGTTCTTTGAACTCTTTCTGGACTTAAACAGTATCCCAAATAAAGAAGATCGCAAAGAACGTTTTACACAGAAAACTGTTCAGTAAGGAACACTAGATCCAAATTCAGAGCTTGGAACATCAAATCAGATACATACATCAATGCTACAAAATGAATCAAATCATTTTGTAAATGAAGAAACTTCAGTTTTGATAAACAAAATTTGCATCTAGATATACCTCAGAGGTAAAAAAAAAAAAATAAGAAACAAAAGAAAGCATTTGTGAAAATGCTAAAGGGTCTAAATCTTCACTAGGAAGTACAACAAGAAAAGGGGAAGAGAGAGAGAAGAGGAACAACAAAACTTTGAGTAAGAGCAATGTTAATTAACCAAAAGGCACACTAATTATGTCATAGTCACATGCACTATGAACAAAGGGAGAAGAACAACAGTGTAATTAAGTGTGTAGCTTTTTTTTTACAATATATTTCACCACACACAAGTTTTATTTGCAACGCAAATTATTTTTTCTAAATATGCTTCCCTTGTTGTGCAAATTTGAGAAATGCACTACAATTTTAATCTTTTTTTTATCTATAACCAGACAACAGACCCAGACCAGCCTGCTGGTCTAATCCATGCTGCCATGACCACCATCCACTAGCACCATACACTACATTGACAACAAAAGATAACAATGCCTTACTGAGAGGTTTAAAAGCAACCTCACCAAAATAAACCATGTAAACTTTAGGAAAAGTTCACATTCTACATAAAAACTTTCTCCTTGAAACTCTGAAAGCAAAATTTATTTTCAGGCTCATTCGATCCTTCAAAAATATTTGAAAGGTATAGTTTTTGAATGATGTTTGAACAGAGGTACAGAAGTACAGAGGTTAAGTAAAAGCTTCATTGAAACTCTAGACTCTTCACAAGTGGTTCAAATGTAGAGTACCAGTGTTACAGTTGATGCAGGGTCTGTTGTAAATAAACCACAATTCAAATGTCAAACGACCCATATTGAGTTCTTCAATGAAATAGGATTTTTGAAAGAATGAGGAAAAGAAAGAGACCAACATACTCTTCACTAAGTATGTTGAAAAAAAAAAAAAAAAAAGAAAAAAAAAACGACTCCACAGAAGCACTAATTTACAATAGGGATATATCCCTGTTCTTGTAATGGAAAGCTTCAGGTTTGTAAACAAACAGTCTGATATCAGTAAAATAATGAACTGCAGTTTCTATTCAAAATAAAACAACTTGTCAGATGGGTAATAATAAAATTATTTTTCTTTTGCTGTTATAGACAACACCTGCAATAGTGATGAATGAAATAAAAGCAAAACAGAGCTGAGTTTGAATTTAAAAAGACAAAACCTGAAGCTTTCTTAGGCCCAAAGTACAACACAGGCCACATTAGAATTGTATCAGAATCATTAACAAAGCATCGCATTGTGTTTTTCAGAAGCTGCAGAGCTGTGGCAACAGATTCACAGGGTCACAGGGCGGCCACCATGGAGGAAAGGGCACTTCCCACCCTTGAGACAAGAAGCATCCGCCCAAAAGTGGCATGGGATGGAAGCCATGTCGTGAGAGAAGCGGCAATGTGGACGCCTGCAATTGCCCTCCAGGAACAAACTGCACACGCGTTGGCTTGACGAGTAGCGTCTGTCAAAAGAACAACATAATTAATATTAATTTGAAAGTTACCTCTAAATCAATGGAAAAGGCTATCACATGCAAAATGACTAGAAGTGAAACTTGTCAGTTCTCAGGCCTACTAAAAACCTTGGAGATGCTACATGCAGTGCTCAGAAAAAGGCCAAAGCAGGATATTGAAATCACCCCTAATAAGATATGTCATGTCAGACACCAAGGTTATCAATTTTGTTTTCACTGTACATTTCTTTTTGAAATAATATAAGGGAAAATATGAATTGAGTAATGGAAGACATCAATAGGTGAACTCATTCCACAGTACCTCTTTCTCTCCTTTTGAGCAGTTCCACTGTTTGATAAAGACCCTGTCTTCACAATTTTGTAGTTAATTGTATATTCAGCCATTTTCTGCAAAGGAATGTGCAACAAAGCATAAAGAGAAGGTAAACTACAAAACAAACCTTCTGCAATGAATTAAACAAATAAAGAATAGAAAAGAGTGCTTTGAATTCTGCCATGCTCCTTTCTACTAAAGTTGATTTTCTAACCCGTAGGGATTAACTAACAAATCTGTGCAAAATTAAAAGGCATGACCCACAGGCCAGCCACTAAACTAATATTAAGCGTGCACAGGGCACATGCACAATATTCAAATGAAGAAAAATAGATCACTTTGAACAAAGAAGCAAAGTACTTCACGTGTAGTTGATTTCCGCATAGTCATGTCACTTCTGTAAAATGGGTAGGCAGGAAACAAGTACTTACTTCTGGGTGGTCACATTTGTTGCCATTTATTTCGGTCAAGACTCCCCCATACTGATCAAGTAAAGAACTCAGGTCAGACAGGAGTTGCTCGCCATCTTCGCTCAGCTCACGGCGCAGTTGGCTCTTATGGGATTCAGGAGGTCGAGAGCAATCCAAGCATCCATTTCCATCACTCCAGATGTGGTACCTGAGCGAAGACAAGAAATTTTATAACATTTTAGACAGGACATCCTAAGACAGGCAGAAGAGAATAGGATAAGATCTTACCAGGACTGAGGTGAAGCCCTCTTTTCTTGCCAGTTTGATGGCCACCCTGGTATCCATGCAGGACCTGAGGCCTTCTCACTACAATTCCCATACATGGCTTGACAAATTTCTTCTTCTTCTGCTTCTAATGAGAGATGTTCATCACCAGGAAAATAAAACTCTTCACCAGTGAAATTATGCTTGCTGCTTGATTGTTGTGTGGTGTCCATTGACATCTCATCCTGCTCTGTTTGACAGCACTTCTCATTTTGACTGACACGGAATTTCGGAATAAAATCAATAGTATCTTCCAGGTTATTGTTTTCAGCAGAACTGTTTTTGTTAAATTCTTTCATTTTGAATTCCATGTATTTTGGTGGGGAGTCCATATCTGCTTCCTCTTCTAGATACAATGTTCCACTGTCACTTCTAGTAAATGCGATGCGGTCCAAACTTGTAGGGATTGCAAAGGTAGTGCCATCAGCATAATTTGTGATCTGCTGATGATGTTGACGAGGAGCTTGTTCTTGTCGTATAGGAATGAAGTGTGTGCGAGCTGATGTCAAAAGATCCTCCTCTTCTTTTCCAGATTCTGGCTGTACAGGTGGAGGAGGTGGAAGTGGTTGAGCAACAGGAACAAGTGGCTGAGCTTCACGGTTCAAATTAAGTGTCCTTGGTATAACCTCTGTAAAGCTGCTGTCTTCACGGTTATGATTAAGAGCCACTAGACTGTCAAAGCAAGGATTTGCCTCACCTTCAGACCATTTCACATTGAGTGGCATGCTCCACTCCTCACGAAGTGGTTCTTCAGGGGATGGCCGGCTGGACCAGATGGAACTTGTAATATTGGTGCCACAAGCTATGAAGAGGTTCTGCTTGCTACCGTGCATGTCCATGGGAATCGGAGACACTGTCAAATGATCATCACTCTCCTCATCTCGCAAGTCTTCAACCATTTCAGAGACATCCTCGGGATTCCAAAGTGCCTCAATACTGCTATCAAACTTTGCAATGAGTCGGGCTAAGTTTCGGTCTTCAGGTTTCGGTATTGATGATGAGTCCGAATCGTTGGTCTCTTCATACAGGGAGTCCATGTCACAGGGTCCGCTTGAAGGTTCTGTGCGATGCATATTAATGTCACCAGCCTCTTTGGCTGCACATTGTGTGAAGGCGAGGTAGAGATCTCGTCGGCACTTTGGGGCTGAGTCTTCCTCCATCATGGCCTGCAAATCAAGCTCCACTTTCAGGTGCCCCCATCCAGGTGATTCAGTAGGTGTTAGCTTGGATAAGCCACGCCACCTGTAAGTGAATTACAGATAGGTATAAAAATGGAGTATTGAAAAAAACATCTTTTGACATCATGTTGAATATAATGACTTACTTTGTATCAGATGGAGGATAGCACACTTCCTGCAGCTCTGGCACTTGAGTCTCCATTTCACCTGTTAATGACTACTCGGTTAACACTCTTTAAAAATATTATAACAAGCAAAAGTAATTGATTGACAAACACTGACCTTCACAATTTGCCACACTGAATTTCATGGGTAAAGAATTCAGTAAATCAACTCCATATTTCTATTTCAAAACAAATTAGAAAGTGGAAAAAAATGAATTTAGCGGTTGCAAAAGTTGTCACATTAACTAAATTTATTTGAATAAAACAACTTACAAAATGGAGTTGATACTTATTCTCCAGACCTGTGACAAAAGGTCCCTGAAACCAACTATCAACCAGCTGCACACACTTCATGCTATGCTGCTCCTGATAAGGTAAAATTAGACATTGTCTCATTATCGAAGGCCATAACATTAGACAGCAGCAGTGGGTAAATTTCAATAATTTATGCTCACCTCAGCAGAGAGTAAGCAGTTGAGGAGGAGAGCCGAGTTCACGAGAAGTGCGCAGTTGAGGGGAGCAGCAGCCAAATTGAACAGTCCGATGAGTGGGTGTGCACCCTTGAGTGTGCGCTGAGCGCGGGTTGCAACACCCGTTTCTCTTACTCATCATTGCCACAGAATCTGGTATTCGTTTTCAAAACATTCTGTTTGATTTTTTCAAAAAAAAATGTAATGATGAGCATCGCCTTTTTAAGCTTGATTGGTAGTAGATAGTAAGAGGGTTTAGTAAAAGATATTTGTGATAGTTCAAATTAGGCTGGAGATTGACTTTTCTTTCAGATTGAAATGTGTAAAAGTTGCTGGTCAAACTTGGAGGGGAAGCTTTTCAGTTGTGCTCATAAAATAAAATGTTGCAGGAAATTATACCCATGGTATGTGTGTGTTTGCTACCAAGATGCAGCAAAATGCCACCACCCCATCCTTCAGCTGAAAACAAAACAGACAAAACCATTATTACACCTAACCTCAGTGCAAATCAAACATGTTAGATTCAATAAAACAAATTCCATTAAAAATTTTCAGACAATTTTTTTCTATAACATATGAATGGGAAGACAATGAAAGTAAATCCTTCAGTTTTCTCGCACATTTCTATTACATTAACCCCCAGAAATAGTATTAACTCCAAGGTTATGATTTGACACACTGTCTTCAAGAAATATAAAACTAATACGTTCAAAATTAAAAACTTAACTGGAAAAGGGTGATCCAAATTCATTGATTGGTTAATGAGATAGTTTTTCAAGGGGAAACAAAGATTCTGGCATTCTTCCAAGATGACATTGTTTTTGGAAGGAGGCCATTAGCCAAGACATATAACCCAAGTACTTGTTATAAAGGAACCGTACGAAAAATGCAGTTTGAGACTACATAGGGCAGACGATGTGCCTCCCAGAATTGCGATAGAATTAATCAATCACATTATTATTGATTGAAAGAGTAAACAAGATGACAATTGACTGCAAACGAAAACTGACAAGGAACATAGCTTCATAATATTGCGAAACAATCCTAGCCACGTGATGAAACCAAAGCACAAATTAATTAAGGTGACGAGTAAATAAGGAATTTACTCTAACGAAGAATCTTGTCCAAAATTGACAAGGCAATTTGTTTTGACAGTAAAGGGGAAGAATTTACTGAACGATTACGAAACGTCTCTACTGACGGGACTCACACCCTTTTTCACTCAACAGCTACGGACTTATGGCAGTAGTAGATTTCATTCCGTCATGTTACTAGTAGATTTTCACGAAGAGTACTCACCGAATATTTAAGAAGGGATGACGAAACACACACATCTACTACTACAAAAAAGCTTGCTTAAAAAAACATGTCACCTACGATGGCGGCTCGCCGCCTTTTCTCTCTGTGGAATCGTTTTGTTGTCGCATTGAGAGCTTGGAAGGAAAAGGGAACGCACCCTGAACTGACGCTGTTCAACAGTATGACCCATATTTGAACTACGTTGAATATGGAACACACCCGGTAGTTTATGACGACGATTCGATTCGAGTCAATTTGATTCGAACTAGTTGGTTATTTGGTTATTTATTTATTTACTTCGTCTCTTGGAAGACGGTGTGTCAACCAGTGCCCAGTGTTCTCATTTGTAACAATTCCAACCGTACGGAGGTCGTCGGGCTGCACTTCGAATATATGTCAAGGCACGTTTCATTCATTTCCCGGCTAAAACACCAACCGAGCCGTGTGTACTAAAATGATTTTTTATGTTCAATATTTTGTCACCTATGGGGATATACTTTGGTCGTACTATTGAAGGACAATGCGTTTTAGTGGTTCTAGGTAACTGTTATCGTATGGTTCATCTTCTACATAGTTTTCTTCTGTGCGAAAATACTTAGGTTACACTCACTTGTTAATGTTTATTAAACTTATGAATGATTGAGAAGAGTCGAGTCAAAATGCATCTACCTACCCTACTCTTCTTTCTGATCTTCTGAGATTTGGTCTTTTTTGAAGTGTTATTTCAGAGTTCAAGGAAAGCCTAGTTCATGTTACTTTACTCAAACAGATAACGCACGATGGATGGAACAGTAATGGATACCACAGGGCCTCCTGTCAGTGGAATTTGCGTTCAAGCTTGTCCGAGCCTAGACACAAGACATTTGACGCCAGATGTTCAAATTAAAATGAATCTGAGCCCTGAAGCAAGAAGTATGATATCTAATACTCAAACCAAAATGAGTCCTGACTGCAGAGTCCAACGAGCCGATTTAAAAAGAACTTTAGATTCTAATGGTAAGTTTTCTGCATTTGTCTTTGTTAAGGCTGTCATGTTAGGATTTTCCACATTTCTTTAACACTATTTGTTTTGCACATCAGCTTTGCCCCCACCTAAGAAAAGGCGGAAAAAGAATGTTTCGGGTTCAAGCAAGATTCATACTCCAAAAAATGCTGTATGTACTCTAAATGAAATCAGTCCAGGGTTAGTATATACTTTTGTGTCTCAGCAAGGTCCTGTGCATTTGCCAACTTTTACAGTTAGTGTTGAGGTAAGGAGATATGCTGATTTTGATGTTTGTGTTTTTACTATTATTTTAATGATTCTCTGTTCATTTAATTCTATCTGAATTTCTTGTGGATCTATCTTAGCTGAATGGTGAAACATACGAAGGGCAGGGAAGAACTAAAAAGCAAGCGAAACATGATGCTGCAATGAAAGCATTACGCTCATTTGTGCAGTATCCAGATGCATATGAAGCGCACAGAGTATTAAACAACTGTGGAAAAGATGTAGATTTTTCCAGTGATATAGCTGTTGGAGACCCATCATTTTTTAATGTGTTTAATTCAAACACAACCCCTCCACATAAGGACATTATTGTAAACTTGACTTCTCTGCTTCTGCTCCTCTCTTATGCTTTATCAGTGATTGTGTACTTACGTACTTTCTTTTTTATTACTCAGGCTAGTAGTTCATGTTCTGCTCAACCAAAGGCAGTATTGCATGATACTGGTTCAAATGGGGCAGTTCAGAGTGCTGCAATGCACCCTCTTCTCCTAAATTCAAAACGTAACCCAGGAGCACTCGAAAAAACTCCTGTAGGCCTACTTAATGAATTAAAGCCGGGGCTGGATTTTCGATGTATCAGTGAAAAGGGAGAGCAGTACAATAAATTTGTTATGGAAGTTATAGTAGATAATGAACGTTTTGAGGGATCAGGTAATCTTTTTTCATACTACTTTTACTCACTGAAAATGTTAGATTTGTTTTACCCCAAGTACCCTCATTACTTAAATTTGGAAAAATGTTTAGTTGTATTTGATTATTCATCTCTGTGCTTCCACTTTTATATTACAGGTCCAAGCAAAAAATTGGCAAAAACTGCTGCAGCAAAGGCTGTTCTTGCAAAAATTTTCAGCATATCATACTCCCCTCTCAGCAACAGAGCCACACCCTCCTCATCAGCTGCAACTGATGAAAGTATAACATTACCACAAATCCTTGCAGACCACATTGGGAGGTATGTGACTATTATTTACAAAAATTTCTTTTTGTTTTTTAAATCAATGAATTGAAGTTAGCTCATCCAATTTTCATTTATATAAACCATTCACAGTTTCATTTAAACCTGTTTCCTTGTTCTTGCTTAGATTGGTTTTGGCCAAATTTGCTAAACTTGTTGAAAACAACACCACTCACTCTCGGCGGAAAGTATTGTCAGGATTTGTGATGACCACTGGACCTGCAATGGAAGATGCTCATATTATATCAGTAACGACAGGCACTAAATGTATAAGTGGTGAGCACATGAGTGTCAAAGGAGCTGCTCTAAATGATACGCATGCTGAAATAGTAGGAAGAAGATGTTTAGTTGATTATATGTATTCTCAACTTGAATTGCTGTTGTCAGGGGGTAGGTTCCTACTAGTTTTGCAAACGAGAAGTGGTTATTCCCATTTCTGTCTCACTAGCATTAAATTCCAACATCTTTTCCAGATCAGGGAGCATCAAATTCTATATTTGTGCAGAAACCTGATGGAAATGGTTATCAGTTGAGAGAGAATGTCCGCTTTCATTTATATATCAACACTGCACCTTGTGGGGATGCAAGGTATTGGAAGTAACATGTTACTTGTGATGTGACCAGTCCATATGAATCTAATGCGTTGTGTTTTTGGCAGAATATTTTCCCCACATGAAGCTGAAACTGAAGAGGAAGCAGTCGACAAACACCCAAATCGCAAAGCAAGGGGTCTTCTTCGCACCAAGATAGAATCTGGGGAAGGAACAATACCTGTTAATCAAAATACTGGAATTCAAACTTGGGATGGCGTCTTACAGGTATTATTTTGGGTCATATGTGTTTCCTTCACGTTTGTTAGAAAAATGTTTTTTGATGTTCAGATTTTAGACATTTTTATATGTATGTTACGGTAAAATCCCGGTCAACGGCAAATCCGGGGTTTGACCGGCCAGAGCTAGGTTTTACTGATGCGGTTTGGTAAAAGCCTAATGTAGGATGGTGGATCCGGGGTTTGACCGGTAATATTGGTATAATTGGGCTTTTACCTTGCCCCAAACAGTACATGGTGTACCAGATGATTTTTGTTTTCAATTTTTAAGAATTATTCTCCAGAATTTGTATTGGCCCACTTATTACTAGGGTGGCACTTGGAAAAACAGAGCAGCCTCCTGGCCATTTACTGTATTTCTTGCAGTCTTTCTGGCAAAGGTACTTCGTGAAGCCCTACCTGACCTGGAAGTACTTCACACTCATAGACTTGAATTATTTTTGGTAGGAAAACCTAGGCAGAGCCAAATGCCAGGGCGGTCCAGAGGCAGAAAAAGGGTATGTGCCTCTGCAAACCGAAGTGCCAAAAATGTCCTTAACAAAATTAAACATTTTTTTTTGAACAAAAATTATTTGGGTACAGCATTATCCGTTTTGGGCATGGTTAAAGCACGATCATACCAATATTAACAGTCAAAACCTGGATTCACCACCCATAGGGCTTTCACCAAACCGCCTTGGTAAAACCTAGCTGTGGCCGGTCAAACCCCGGATTTGCCATTCTCTGGGCTTTTACAGTAACATGTTCATGACTTTTCATGTCTCTAACCTTACATACACCTCTAAAATAATAATAATAATAATAAGATTGATACTCTTTAGGGTGAACGGCTGTTGACAATGTCATGCTCTGACAAGGTAGCACGATGGAATGTTTTGGGTGTTCAAGGTGCTTTACTTGCACACTTCATTGAACCTATTTATTTAGAAAGCATTGTTCTTGGAAGTCTCTTCCATCCTAGCCACCTGTACAGGTACCAGGTTCAGCTTATTATTCCTTAAGTAACATACATACATGTAGTATTTTTTTTGTACAGTGTTACCTTTTTTTTTAAGGGCGGTTTGTGGAAGGATTGAAAACAGCATAGAAGGGCTTCCTCCTCCTTATCGGCTCAACAAACCTTTACTTAGTCTGACAAGTTCTCGAGAAGTCAGGCAACCTACTAAGGCACCAAGCCATAGCCTGAATTGGACATCTGGTATGCATTAGATTTAGTTGTCATGTGCTTCAAATACTATGGGATTGTACTTGACAATGCTTAGTGTAAAACCATTTATTTATCTACAGGTCAACCAAATTCGGAGATAATAAATTCAGTTACAGGCAAAGATGAGCATGGTACAGCTTCACGAATTAGTAAAAGGAAACTTTTTCAGAGATTTCTTCAGCTGGTTGGCCGTATTTCTACCCGAACAAGAATCACACCTGACAACTGCCCAACAGTATATGCTGACGCTAAAATGGCTGTTGAAGATTACCAGGTACATAGATGGTCGAATTTGAGCTGATTTTGAACAATATTTTATTCTTTCATACTACCCCTTTTTGGGGTAACTTCTAGAGT
>NW_026267757.1:33643-44804 GCF_000697945.3 Frankliniella occidentalis
TTTAAAAATTATAAAAATATTACATGGAAATATTTCTAATAGTCTCAGGAGTCAATGAGATTTTCATACCGTTTCCATAGGTGCTGTTTCTTACGCTTCAGCTGTAAACATGAGCATTTGTGGTGGTTTGTCACATTGGTACTCTCTATGAAGCACTTAACTGGAAAACACTGATAAGTGTTCAACACATTCGCTGCACACTTGGTCAGAAAAGTATATATATGCAGTCCCTGTAAACAATCAAGTGTGGAGCACTTCCTTTTCACAGAAAAGCATTGGTTTCACTGTACTACTCTTGCGAGTATGCAATGCACTATTGAGCACTTGTTAGTGCTACTCAAAAAGCTTTTAAATTTGGGATCTGAGGTGAAGGCAATCAGGTGCCGTTCATACCTTAGGTACTGCAAACGAAGCACAGAACCTGTATGCTTTAACCTCAGCCTCCACATTTCCACGCCAGTCTTTAGGTCTAATGTCAAGCACTGAATGGTGTTAACACTGCACTTGATAGTTCATATGGAATACATAGTCTTTTCTAAGCACGACTTAAAAGTGTGCAGCGAATAATGTGTTGAACACAAAGTGCTCCCGGTACAGAGCACTTCAGTTATCAGTCGAGAAAAGCACCAGAAAATGTGGTTCCCGTTGTAGCATGACAACTATAACCTTTATATCAGGTATGAAGAATTCATAGACCCCTGAGGCTTTTAACAAATATTTCTTTGGAATATTTGTATAATTGTCATATTTTTTAAATGTTAAAAAAGATTTTCTTAATTTAAATTGTAAAGAATAACCAAATAATGGGGGGGGGGGGACTCCAGACAGGGTGCACTCCAGGCCCTACCCACCTTTTGAAATGTTAAAATATTCTGTTTTCTTTTTCAGCAAGCCAAGAGCCAACTTATGAAGGCCTTTCTTAAATCTAATCTTGGGACATGGTTGAAAAAACCTATTGAGCAAGATCAGTTTGAGCTAGACTTAACGCACATAAAAGAAGAAATGATTTAGAAAAAAATTGAACTTTTGAAATGTTTTATGTTATGTGATTACAACCTGCTTTCAACTGCAATTGTCATAAGTATCTACATTTTTAGGTACCTTTGTTTTGTTGTTACTTTTCGTTTTGCATTCCTGACTAGTGCACCACCACCTACTGATGCTTGTGAAAGAAAAAAGGGATGTGTTGCCACAGTTTACCTTGTTTTGAATGAATTTTTATACATGCTCTGGTATCACTTGTCGAAATTTTTTACGACTAGCTTGTGCACTGAATGATCACCCTACATTGTGGCCCTCTGCCTCTTGTTACCCAGCCCTCGATCATCATCATTTTTATGTTATCAATTTTGCATTCATTTAATCATTCACTCATGATTGCTTTTTAAGGTTTTTTTCAAGACTTTTTATTTTTTTCTGACAATTTTATTACTTTCTGATGGGTTTAGATTTGCATTTTCATGTGATCATTTTTAAGTTTCAAATTACTTTTTGTTTCACTCACTTAAAATTGTCCTTGCTATGTTTGCGAGATTTTCAGAATATTTTTTGAAATGCTCTCCTAAATATCTTCAATAAAAGACTGATCTTAACACCAGTTTCAAAAGAAAATACAACATACAACTGTTTGTCTTTTATCCCTCTGCCAAAATAAGAAACTTCATGTTGGTACAGGATTGTGGATAGATTGAGGAACTCAAAACAGATTAAGGTTCCTTGTGCTGATAAAGGTTGAAAACAATTAAATCCAAGAAAAAATCCATGTACAATAATTTCCATAAATTTAAACAATGCCACTTGTTTATTTGGGAAACATCTGGAGGGTCCCCTGTCTAGAGGGTCCCCCCTGAATATTTTATTATTTTACAAAATTAGTTTTTAATGTTTAAATACTAATTAAATATTAAAATATTGTTTAAAACTATTTTGCAAGGCCTGAGGTGTCTAGAAATTTTCCATCCTGCTTCCTAATGTTCTGTTTCTTGCGCTCTTGCTCTCAACATGAGTGTTAAATGTTAGTTGCGGTCTGTCTAGTAGACATTTGGCTAGGAGAATTAGTCGCTAAGTTCTCTATGCAGAAGGACTTGTTTGGAAGTGTTGAAATGTCGCAAACTTACAAGTGCTTAACACATCCAAAAGTTTGACAAAAATGCTACTGCGCTTCTTTTGGGTTCATCAAGTGCGGGGCAGTAGTTGTTCTTTCAGAAGCACACAGTGCAACATCTGGACACTGCGCTTGCTGTATCCAAAGGGAACGCATTAACATTTTTGTTTGACATTTTGATGTCTTACCCACTTGAAAGTCGACGACATTTCCACACTTCAGAAAACGTTCTACTGAATAGAAAACACTAACATATAATTCTAATAGCCTGATGTAAACTATACAGATCGCAACTAGCAAAGAAACACTTCTTCTAAGAGCAAGAGCCCTACAGCACATTAGGAACCAATATGAAAAATTCCTAGGTCACTCTGACCTTTAAAACTAGTTATAAACAATATTTTAATATTTTATTAATATTTTAATGTTAAAAACTATTTTTTTAATAAGAACTATAAAAAATAGTAAAAAATTCAGGGGGGACCCTCTAGACAGGGGACCCTCCAGGACCTACCCGTTTATTTACATGGAGCAGGTTCAATGATAGTATCAATGGTAAATTGATATTCCTGAATGAAGAAAGTAAAATTTAAGTTTGGATTCTTCGTTTTTATTAAGTGTGCTGTGTTAATATTTGAAACCTCCCAACAACTGCTTAACAAGTACCACTGTCCAAAACAAAATATTTACTGTACCAGGGAGTTCAATGAAGTAATTTTTATTCCAAGTGGAACACCAAGCTTGATCTCACTTCCTTAGCGGATGGATGTATCATGCTTTCATCTTGCTAAAAATGCATTAACCAAGTGAATCTTTCATCAACCATGCCATGAAACTATAAATAGGAATTCAAAGGATTAATTATCTAGACATTTTTTTGTAAACTATGATAACACACATTCACATTAATCAAATCAAATTTTTAACGTAATAAAATGTAACAATGTAAAGACAATAGTTGGAATTATAAGACACACAAAAGCAATTCACACCACTACCAAGCCACAAGACTTTATGTTCTGAGCTCAGTAGTTTATCTGTAGTAGAATTTCAATTTTGAGTTGGTTAAGATTAAGCTATTTATTTTGAAATCATTGATGCATGTGAATGATTGGTCCACATTAAATTGCTGTATGACCTCCTACAATAAGAGCAAACCCTTCATTGTCCTGTGGTTATAACTGACACACAGAAAACAGAATCAAACAGATCCTTAGAGAAGTAAGCATGTCATAATAAGATTACACATGCAATGTTGCTTCCTACCTTCATAATAGGAAAGAAGAGGTAGGTAATAAGGTAACTTATAAATAATGTGTGTATTAATTTTTCAATAGCCTTCAACAATTTCTGGACAATCATGGAGATTCAAATCAAGCTACTGACACCTTATACCTTTTTAAAGTCCATGTCACTATAAAGTTAATAAAATTAAATTTTGTGAACAGTTTAAATAAGAATCTAAAGAGCAGCGAGTTGTTCATTGTAGGAGTCTTACATCGCTGAAAGTCACCTCTATGGCCGGTGAGAATCATCTAACTGATGATGTAGCTATGCCAATTCTACATTATGGAAGAAAAAAACAGGTTACTTATCACATTGTAAAAATTGAAAGCTTCACAAACTATGAGTGGTGCACATAATAAATCATGTTGAACTAAAATAAGGACTAGTAAAAAATTAACTGTTACATAATTGACGTACAGCAATCTAATATAAAGAGGTAATAGAATCACACATTTGGTTTCTATCTTTGATTTCTGTAGTGTGCTTCTTCATTATGTCAAAACTCAAAACAATCACAGTGTAAAAGAAAGCAATAAAATGGAAAGTGGACACAGCTAAAGCACTTTGGTCCCCCACTGAAAATCAAAAACAAACAAAAAAAAAAAAAGGAGGGGGGGAACGGGGTTAAAGGTGTAAGGGAAAAGGGGGAGGGGGGGGGGGGGGGGAATATTGTAACACAACAAAATTTGAAATGAATTCAAGTAAAAAGTGCTATAGCACCTAATAAAGTTCACCAGATAAATAACAAAGAGGAAACTGATAATAACTTTCCCTATTCCAGGCGTAACTATAGGTAATTTTCTGATGTGTTGCACAAGCATATACCTAGATACAATTGTAAACCAATAAACATATTCAGTAAACTTAAAACAAAGATTAACACTTTGAAAATAGAAACAAACTATTCATTCCTACAAGATATATTTATATATATATATATCATACGCCTTATGCACAAATACATAGGTACACAATTATGAGAGCAAACACATACATATATGCACATATAGAAGTTTTAAGCACTTTCATAAAATATTTATCACATTAAATAACTCAAACTAGGAAGTGTTTTTACAATATGAGGACTGCAACACAATACAGAAAATAATTATTGACAAAATTTTGGGCAACAAATGACTAAAAACTGAACAAATTTTTTAAAAGGTCGAAGTCATAATACACTTCTCAAAAGACTACCATTGTCATGGGTAGCACACCCTATACATTGTACTTGCATCAATTTGAGTAGCAGTATAATGCTTGGACAAGGACAAGTAAAAGAATGGCACATACAGATTTAAAGGAAAATAGCGCTCACTCCAATACTTTTTTCTTGATTTACGATGATATAAAAAACTTAAAACGATTCCATTAATTTAAAGAAATGTCAAATCATTAGCATCCCAGCTTCTCCAATTTCTTTTTTAAACAACTTACTTATCGCGGAGTACAAAAAGAAATAAACCACCCCCTTTGAAAGGAGTGGTGCAACAGGAATTTGAGTAAATGGCAGGGAAAGTCAGATAAATAACATAACATATACATTTTGTAATCTTTAAATCAGTAATTTAAACAAGAATCTTTTTAGAGATGGATATATTTATAAATGCTTACCTCTATGGAATATTAGGAACTTATAGATACTCTTGGAAGTGGCACTTATGATTGATCATGGAGAGAACTGAACACAAAATCAGGGGAGGTTGTTTAGATATGGCACTCATTGCTTTAATTCCAGACGCATTGTACCATCAACAAACATGCAAAGATGTTACAGAAATTGGAGAAAGACTGAAATGCTCAGTTAGTCAAAGTCAAGATTTTTATCTATGCCAAATGCAGGTAATCCAAAGATTCCCCTGGAAAATGTAATTTTGAGGGCAAACACATGCAACACGTGGTTTTAAGTGCTATTTCTTTTTCTTTTTTTTAAAAGATTTTTTAAATTTAACTAACAACCCTCAAGGAATGTTGATTTTTAGAGTTTTATTTCCTTGGGAATCTGTGCACTAACTACATTCCAAATATAAAGGGGTACTTACGATCGCAATGCTGCATGCATAGCTCTACCGCTAGCGTTAAAGCAACGCTCAGAGACCCTCACCCTGTTTTGACCACCTTCCCCCTGTTCATTCAACGCTAGAGTTAAATATATGCTCGCTGCGTTGCGGTCATAAATCCACCTTTACATGTAATACCTATAAGGATTAGAAAACAACACAAACACATAACAAAAAACTAAATGAAAGAAAAAAAATGTCACAAAGCAAAGGAGAAACAATTTGTGTGTACGTAAGGATAGAATATCTGATAGTCTAGACAAAACTGATTACAAGAAATATACAATTGGCAGATTGGGTGGTCCTTTCATCATTTTAAGAAGCTATCAGCATAGCAAAAAGTTGTGTGCCCTTACCCAGCCCCCATACACTTTTAAATATACAAACAATAACACATACATCGAGCCGTGGTCCTCATTTTCAAGTAGGAAAGAAGATAGTCTGCTTGTTGATTTTGTTGCTGAGAATTGAACAACAGCTTAACGAGAGATAAATGAGGTGGTCAACACCAAATTGCACCAATGCCATGGTGTTAAGGACATGAGAAACCACAACAGACTCTTTCTTCAAAAATTCTAAAAACGATAAGAGAAAGACAACTTTATCAACAGATTTTCAATCTAAAATTAGGTATTACAGTACCACTGACTGCAGAAGAAAAATATACCTGTAATTTAAAAAATAAAATTTAACAATAGTGTAGTCAGTACCATCTTTCTCAGAGCTGAATCACAATGGAAAGGCAGGGTTAGTTAACAATTATCTTCAGAGAAATTAAAATCCTACCCGCCTTTCGTAGTCAATCCCTGTCATAATTACATGTCTTAATTCTCACAGCCAGAAAAATCCCAAATCAATCCTTGATTTAAAAATAAATTGAAAAGCTTTGACTTTATACTGCTTGAAAGTCTATAAGATCTGTTCACTGCAACATCGAGGACCAAGGAATTCGATTGACAAGGATGAATTGCATCAGTGTCAAAACATTTGCACTTTACTCAGTGAGAAAGCACCATAGGTGTACCAAACTAGAAACAAAGTCACACTTCTTTAAGACCACCTTCAGGAACACCATTCTTAAACTTTTCAAGGATAGTGTTAACAAAATCAGTTGATTCCCCAGCAATCTTCATGCCTGTAAATGGAACCATGATAAAATTACACTGGGTCCTTAAAACGTGATGTTTGTATTGTTGCATTAGATTAGATTTTCATGCTCTTGATGTAAAATAGGAGGTGCAACTTACGTGTAGCATGTCTTATGATTTCGTCAATTTGAGTTGTTATTTCAAGACTATCAACACTATTACTGCTGAACTTTCTAACAAGGGCTTGTCGAACTTGTTGAATTGCATGTAAAAGACGTTCTGAAATATGGTGATGATAATTATTGTGTTAAAGTAGACATTTTTAAAAAGGTCAACATTGAAAAAGTATGTAAAACTTACTATGTTCATTCTCTAGCCCATACAGTTTTATTTTGTTTGCTTCATGTTGAGCTTTTTTCTTCAACCGGCATGCCCTGTATGTAAACAAATAAATACAGCACACAAAACACATTTTAATAGTAATAAAACTATAATCTGAATTGAATCTGGTCTAGAAAGTAACATGAAACATTTTATATCATACCTTGATGCAAGTTTGTTTTTCTCTTTCCTAGTTTTAGGACGTACATTGAATGGTAATTCCGATACTGGAGTCATGTCATTGATAATTCTTCCTAGCTTGTCTAATTCACGCCCAATATTGTGAAGTTTACGTGGGTTTGGAGTAAGGTCATTTCCATCACCTTTTCGAGCCTTACCACTGAAATATTATAAAAGAGTAAGATAGAAATCTCCAGCAAAACGTCAGTGATCAACTTAAATCTCACCTATGCTTTATTCCTTGCATTGAGCATTGAGGGCTGAATACAGGATCAGTCACTCGGTTCAAATGATAAGGATCTTCCAGTTCAGTTTTTACAATTAGTCGTTGACCTTTAGGTCCTTTAGCTTGGACATTGTACTGCCAAAAGAAACGTTCTCTTTTCGAATGTTGGCTTCGGGATGGTTGACCAGATGCATCAATGTCACTGGATTCTAAGAAAAAAATATGTCACTGTTCAGAAAAATTAACGATATGAAGTAAAAAATGTTAACAATTCTTATTAACTGCAAAACGAACCCAGGGTTAGAGGAGTTTAGGAAATTTAGTCACTTAAGGCCTTGTAGGAACTTAAAAGGTATGTAAAGAATTATTTAAATTCTTGATGCGTCTTTTTGCATGTTTTTTTTTTTTTTTTTTTTTTTTTTTTTTTTTTTTTTTGTTCATTACCTTTATTTTATAACTACACTATATTTTGGGTGGTCGGCGCGACGATCGGACAACTCAGAGTGCAAGGTGTTCATTGTTGGGCTGTTACCCAGATGCCACAAGAAAATGCAACAGGTGGTGTTGAACTCCCTCCTAACGGGTTCGTTAAAAAATACAATATAGATGTTTGTGGGTAAAGCACTGACCTCCATCTGATGATAAATCTTCATAATGGTCACTGTCCTCTGAATCAGAGAAATCACAGGATACTGGGCTAAGCACTCCACCTGAAATTAAATAATCCTGAATAATCCCACATAATCTACAAAATAGAACCATACAAAGCTTTTGGATCTTGTTTGGATAGCTCACCAGTAGAAAGAGAGGATGTAGATCCTGCTTCTGCTAGAGATCCTGTTGAAAGCAAATGTTGCCTAGGTTCACGTCGCTGCCAGACATTTTCCAAACCAAGATGGGTTGGAGCAGAAGAAGAAAGTCGAGAAACAGAATTTGGTGCAGAGCCTGCTAACATACTGCCTCCTGCACGTCTTGAAGTATGAATAGTCATTCCAGATGGCCCTGGATTTCCCAGAGGAGAATGGGAACCGGGGACAGACTGACCAAGTAAACGTCTGTCAGGAGAGGCAGAGTATGTTTCTTTTCGAAGGAGAAGTTCATGAAGGGTACTTTGCTTATGTTGCAGGGGGCTTATAGCTTGCGGTGGGGGAGTAACAGGAGACCGCGACCCTACAGATTGGGGCAGCAAAGATGAATTTGAGCTATGATGACTTGTTGGGGAGAGTGCTGCTTGATACAGGCCTGTAGCATTTCCACTGCCACTACCATACAGGAAGGGATCCATAGGACTCGATGGAACACTGGATGATACACTAAATGCATCTCGATAGTAAACATTTCCAGGAGGAAAGGAGGATGGCAAAAATCCAGATCCTGCTGGTGATATAGTCGAGACTGAATTATGAGTGCTAACTTGAACCTGCACAGCTGGATTCAGAGACAAAAGATTCGATTTGGAGGCATTCAATAATGAGGCGTTGAAAGCATTGCAACTCTCCTCTGGAAGAAGAAGATCATCAAAATTAAGATCTCCAAGTAGATTCTCATCATTTGCATTTAATTCAGCCAAAGTGGGGCCTTGTATAAGATCTTCCTTGTTGACAACTTTGAAAATATCATCATCATCATCAATGTGACCAGCACCCCAGTAACTAGAAGAATCTTGCAATGAAGTTGATTCCTGAGCTTGATATGAAGAGTCTTCAAAGTAGTCAGAGAGACCCAAACCTCGTCGAGATGGAATTGGTACACTGGCAGATGTAACACAGACTGAGTCTGCCATAGGTTCTTGCTTGATGAGGTGGCTGTCAAGGAACAGCTCTCCTGAATACAGGGGATCAGCCATAGTTGCAATCTGCAGCAGAAAGAAATTAAGACACATTTTACAATAGGTGCACATTGATAACATTTATTGAGTTTTAAAACCAATACAAAATTAAAATTTAGGCTCTGTGCAAAAAACATTATTAGAGCATATGTCAAACTAAAAAAAAGTGATCATTTTCCAATTGCTTACAAATGAGTTTCAGATGCGCAAACCATCACAGGGGAAAAACATGACATATTATCCATGCTCAAACAAGAGCAGATAATGGCAATGTTACTAAAATTACCCATTTAAATTATTGCATCAAAATCTTTTATTTTCAGCAAGGAACTCGTTAAAATTTAACTTCAATTGTACAAAAATAAGCAATTGTTTCATTGATTTGGAATGCCATATGGTGCAGACCTCCACCAGAAAACTTTAGGCTGTGCTTGCAAGATGTGGCAAGTTTAATCCACATTGAACTAAGAAAAACATGTACCTGAAAAATACGCAGGGAGGCAAGCAAGAATGGAAATGTTAAAATCCCTTCGACTGTCCTTCCATCCAGACCATCAACGGCCCACCAGGCAGTGTCCTTGGTTGTATCATAACCTTGAAAGATAACAGCTTTTCTAAGACAAGCTGTTGTTTTCTTTTAACATGTAAATTTGAACCGTATGTTACAATATACAAGATCAATACATGCTCATGTCTCACTCTCTGGCACTGGTAAGGCTCCTAAGAGAGACTGGCCAAGGGGCTCCTTTGTTTTGGTTGCACAATCACCGAACTGCTGAGTGTAAACAAGCAGAGAGCAGAACACTTTCGTCGGCAGCCCCCGTCCCCTCCCCTCGCCAAGCGCGCTTGCTCACACACATACACGTTTCCTCCCCCAAAATACCTCACAATTAGGAAGGAATCAGGTAAAATAACTAAAGCTTAAACTTCATGGAACCCCATAGAAAAAGAGAAACCAAATCTACAAACCTTGCAAGTTCTGCGATGTTTTTCCCGCCCTGAGGGGCACGTTTCTATGGCGGCACGACCATGACTTTCAAAACAACTCACGGGGATCTTTTTGTCCCTAAAATCTCACGAAACGATTCGACGCAATGCGCCGCTGGCAGCGATGGGCTTGAAGTTTCCTTCAGCTGCCAAAAAGTCAATAAACACTGAACGGTACACTGAAAATTTGCAAAGTTTTGAGGAGCTCAACTCGACAACATTCTCATGGATCCACAAAAACACGATTACTCCAAAGGTCACATGAACACCATCAATCGGAGTGAAAACCCACCAACCAAACACATCGGCGGAGCTAACTGACCAATGGGATCTTTGTTATTATTTTGGTCTTACCTCAGCAGACCAGCACAAAAGAGAAACTGTAGTTGATCACCGAAGAAGCACAATTTCTCAACCTATTTTCTCGATCGTTTTCGAACCAAGCACTAAGCTGGAAAGTCAAAATCATCGCAAACTCGTTTGTTTAATACACGCCCCTCTGGACCCAACGTGTTGATTCCAATTACACATTACAGCTTCAAGTAAATACCCACCAAACTACAGTGTTGAGGTAAGTATCTCCCTCAAGGGCTTTGAAGTGACGTCACGGTAGCGTCACTAGCTGCGAGGTCGAGAAAAGCCCCATCTTTCTTCGACTTTCTACATGAAATAGGAAACCTTTGGTGTGGTGGTGAAAGCCAAAGCTCTGAGTTCGAGACACAAGTAGCCTCACATAATTTCCCGCCCGCCATCTGCTGCCATCGATGAAAATAAAAGCGTGTTGTTCTGCGGCCACGTGCAAGGAGTTCCCCGCGCGTTGAGGTTGTAATGTTGTATGTCCACGCTAGAACCAGATGGAAGGGCACTAAGGTATTTACCAACACGTGGTTGGGTTTACTTTATACAATGTGGTCATTCCATGCATAAGATTACGAAGGTTACCAGTCCAACCTTCCAACGTTCCCAATTGGTCGAGAACTTCCCGCCTCTACGTACCTCCGATAGCGGAAGAAGGGCTCG
>NW_026267757.1:44854-50426 GCF_000697945.3 Frankliniella occidentalis
CCCTCTTCCTTCGTTCACCGGAGAGCGAGACCAAAGTACTTTCGTAATTCATTTATCCGAAAACTTTCGGACAGGAGACGTTGTGTTCTATGTCTCCTGTTTCGGACTAACAAGGATCACATTATCGGCACCCTGTATGATTCGATGTCAGACCACTTTTTTTTTTTGTGAGGTTGGTCAGGTCGAGGTGCTTGTTCTTGTTGTTGGTCCCTTTTTGTTTTGGCTGGCTTTGGCTTTATTTGTTTGTTATTGGTCTAGGAGTTTCGTCGTCGGCATTGTGTTGGTTAATTTTGTGGATTGTTCTCGAATGTGAGAAGTAGCAGCTTCAGGTTTACTCCAACAATTTTTATTGTTGACAATTAGAGCTGTAAGTACGGACCCCCATGGAGTCAATATTCCCCATTTGTTATCGCCACTTCCGACCATAACCTTTCTCTCTCAGCTGTTAATGTCCCGGTTATCTTTTTTAGAGTGGTGAAAATGACACTAGATATAACCAGCGTAATAGATACGAATCACAACAGTATCATATTTGGAAGCCTGCCGGATTTGTACAACAATGAAGTATATTGTGATGCAATATTTTACTGCAAAGAGGGAAAGACAGTGAAATCTCATAGATTACTTTTAAGTTCTGTTAGTCCATTCCTCCATATGTTATTCCATCAACAGGTATGTTTCCTCAAACTTTGATTGTCTGCATGATATGAGGAACGCTATTTTTTTGGTTAAATTTTTGTTAAATTTTATCCTCTTGATTTACAGAGATACCGTGAAGTCATAGAAATTTCTCTACCTGATTTCAATGTTGAAGATGTGGACAACCTCCTTAGATTTGTCTATGAAGGTGTTATTAGGTAAGTTTTATGTTGAAATTATCTTATTGAAGTTAGGAGTTGTCAGTTAAATTCCTCATCACATATTGGTTCTTTTCCTCGGCAGGCTTCAGCAAGAAGAATTAGCTATTTTTACAGAGATTAGGAAAACCCTAGAAATCAATATAGCCGTAATTCTTCAAACTGATAATGCTGAACATATTCTAGAAAATGTAATGATAAGAAGGAGAGACCTTGTTAACAAGGGAAGTGAGAATGTTATAGAAAACATCATAATGAAGAGGACACTCAGTGAGCAAGGTACAAAAAATGCAGTGAACATTCTAGAAGATATCACCAGGAAAAGGAAACTAGCTGACAATAACAATGAAGCAACAGCAACACCCTCAAATTTCAAAATTCAAAAGAGGATGAATCCAGCTCATGAAGATAGGCAAAATATTGTTAGTTGCTTTAACAATATAATTGAGAACTTCAAAGCTTCAACCCCCAAACAGAAACCCAAGACCCTTGCAGGTGCTGGTGAACCCATTGTCTCTCAACCTGCCAAAAGTCAACTCCTTGTATCAATCAGCAAGTACCAAACTGCTGTTAATTGCTATGAGAGGAAAAGGCTGGAGAAAAATATGGAAGGAATTGTTGCTAAAATTGTGAAGCAAGAAATAGAGAAGATTAGGCAAGATCAGAAAGAAAAAAAGAAGTCTAAACTTCATCCTCCTAAACCTCCTAACCAAGTAGTGCTCAATCCAACTTTTTTACCTAACGTAGCCCATGTAGGGGCATTGCCAACTGCATCAAAACCTAGTCTAAACTCTACTAATGCTTTGTCCATTCAAAGCAAGCTTTCCGAAATTCAACCACTTCTAACAAAGTCTATAAATAAAGATGTCTGTATGAAATCGGTGGAAATATTGCCAGCCATGCCTACCATTTCCACCCAACCACCTGAACAGACTCTGAATGAAAATTCGAGAAGTAGTACCCAAGATGTATGTAGTCACGCCTCAAACTTTTCGAGTGTTACTGAAGAAGTACTGATTCCTCCTTTTACACCAGCTGGTGCAGGAACACCCAAGACAATATCTCCCAACAAAGTTGTTAATAATATTCAAGGGAAGTCGTCAATTTCTACCAAGCCTGCGGAACAAGCTCCTAAAGGAAAGGCAGGTATTTCTACCAAAGGTATCGTAAGTTATCCCTCTACAGAAAGTTTGAATGTTACTGAAGAGGTATCAAATCTCCCTCGTTTTACTGCTCTGTCTGTTGTAAAAACATTATCCTCTCCCTCTCAGTCCGTTCAGCCTAAAACTCAAACTCCCATCCGCTCTTTGGGCCAACAATGTGATCAACCCAAAGGAAAACTTTCATCTAAATTACATACACCCCCTTCTAGTTCTCAAAGCAACCTGGTGAAAGGTGGGAAAGGCTACAATCTCTTTGACAGTCCCGTAGTTGAAGTGCTTTCACCGTCCCCACGAAGCCCTGTGATTAATGCATTGTGCCCCATTGGGAGTGGAGTGAAAACTCTCCCAAGTAAAGTAAAAAAGACTTATATCCGCAAAGGAAAATAGTTAATGTCACGTATTTAAATTTCTTGTATCACTGTTGACCTGATAGTACTAAATGACTAAATGAAGACTAGAAAGCACTGTTTAAGTATTGTAAGTTGTGAAAAGTGCTCGTATTATTTTACTCTCTTAAGTTCAGTAAGCTCTTCACTAGTTCTTTCTTCCATGTTAATTACATTGATAAGTTTAATGTGAAAATTTTTACGTGTGAGATGACTTGCTCTGTGCGGTTGCAGTATTCATATTATTGTGATCAATATACCGTACCCTTTTTTTTTCTAATTAAAAAAATGCGAAACAACATTTTTTTAAATTTTTTTTATTGGACCTTCCAATTATTATACACCTCAAGGTTTAATATCATTTACCGTGGGATTACCAGTACGCTGATGTGCAGTAACAACATAATAACTCAGAAGTGAAAGTAAAGCATAGGCCATTGTTTTCTATTTCTTGTACTTCTGTGCACGATTCAGATTGGTTTAATTGAGATCAGAGGCAACTTTCAGTCAAAGTCTGGGATATCATCAAAGGAATACCCAGGATGATTTAGAAATGCATAGACGGCAATTCGCAAATGGTACACTCCTGGAATGAACATTATAAATCCCAATACAAGCATTGGCCATGTTCTGTCAACATACTGAAATAGATTGAACATAATTGTAATTAAATTCATAAACAATTAGCTGATGCAAAAGTCCTCTATAGAATAAATTTGTTTATCTGGGCTACCTTGGGATCGATGTAACCAGTGAGGAGGAGGATAGCGGTTCCCAATAACACAGCTCCGCCTATACTCAAGACTGATGCAAAAAGAACAGCCGACCAAGGTATTTTTACGGTTGGATGAATGAACTATAGCAAAGCAGATGTACAATAACCTGAATAATCAATAATACATCTGGTACATGAATTATAATTTCATAAAAGATTTACCTGGTCCTCAAGCATTTCATCATCATCTTCAAATTGGGAAGGTACTCTCTCATAGTCAACATCTTCAAAAGTTGGCCTTGATGTGGTTCGCCTTCTCCAAGTCCTTGTCCTGAGCGCCTCTAAATACATACAACAATCAAATAAGATGACAGCAAATATAGCTATTATTCAACACATTATTTCTTAAAATTATTGTAAAACCTTTGAGCTTATTCCACATTGAAATTATGCAATATTCCTCACAGATAAAACACCTCAACACAGCATAGAAAGCATAACAAACCTAGATAATAGTACTCTGCCCCTGTGCAAGGGACTCAGTGAGAGAACGGCACAGGAGCCCCAAACTAAAGGTCACAGTTTGACATTTCCATGAGATTATCCCTCCTCCAGAAGTTTTAACCACAACCAAAATATGCACACAGGAAAACTCTGTTTGCAAGATATCAGCAGATAGAGTATTAATCCACTGCTATTGCTCTTTGAAAATAGGATTCAGTATATGGAGGATAAACCATCCATAACTATATACATTAATAAATATAGCCATGACTTATAAATAGCTATTTATATGTAACGCAATAAAAGATGAGAAAAATTGAATTTAGCATATGTTTTATACAAGATACCCATGAATCTTACCTATATTATTCATTTCCAGATAATTATTAGTTAGTTATTGTATTTGGGCATTGGGTTTACTGGGTGTTGTTGTACTTTTCATAACATTCAAACTTAACAGATCTGTAACTGTAGTTAAAAGATGGCAGAAATGCTGAACAGCTATGAGCAGTTCAGATTAATTTATATTGAAAAAAAGCAGAATCAACAAAACTTCTCATTCGTGTGTACTGAGGTAAACTAAAAATATGATAGGCTATTTGAGACAATCGCGGTTTGACAGATACACTTGACGTTTTGTCGCAGTGCAAACAAGGAATAAACAGACACATGCGTCGTTTTATTTTCTTTGCTTTCTGAGTCCTGAGTATAAAGTCCCTACTCAGTGATTCAAGCATCAATGTGTGTCGTCTGCTACAGAGAGAGAGTCTCTATTTCGTCTGCTACAAAGGGTTGTTGTTTCTAGAACTAAAGCTGAGAAGCTGAGACTGGAACTGAAACAAAACTCGGCCATAGCTAACATTGGCAGGGTGTCCGGTAGGAAGGGGTTAAAGTTTCATAGCTGAAGCGCATAGCAATAGCTATTGCTAGAGCTATTGCTATAGCGAGGGCCCTGTAGCGAGGCTACGTCAGCAGGGGTATGAAAATCAAAACGGCCGGAAGTGCGGCTGGTGGTGGAGTGGAGGAGGATGCGGTGAAGGGGAGGGGATCAGTGGGGAAGCCCCTATGTCGTACCGCCGTAGCGACCCCAGCGTAGCCATGTTCTCGAGGTCATGTATCCGCTTTGAAAATGGGAGCAAAGAGGTGAAAACTCCAAATTGTAAGGTGAAGGAGGGTCATAAAGGTTAGATAAATAATTGCTTTGTACTTGTGCAAAGACCGATATTATGGACAAGCGTCGTGCGCATAAATGCCAAAAAAAAATATATTGGCACGCGGATTAGCGTGGGCATAACAGAGTTAATGTTATGGGCACGCGCGGAATTCAAACGCCCAGTGGAACAAGGGGGGTTGATAGACCAAGAGGCTGATTCAAGAAGACTGGCCCTCAAAGTTTGTTTAGGAGGTTCGGGTTCGAGGCGAAGAGTGATCAGGGAAAAGGTGCATTCGAATAAAGTAATTGCAACATTCTGCACGACGCGTGCGCATAGTAAAACATAGAAAATCTGCACGACGCGTTTGAATAACTCTAAAACTCTTATGCGCACGCGGAATCAAAGTTTCCAACATGTCAGCATCAACGTATGTAAGGGAATGCCTGCCTACGTCAATTCAATATTGCATTTCTCACTCGGAACCTGAGCGTCGCGCCTGCAAGACTCGGGGTAGGCCACTCCGCAGTACACGGATGCAATGCAGACGAGATGTTGCCTATCCACCAGGCGCTACGAGAGCTTGCATCTCCGTGGCGAAAAAGGAGACCGTATGTAAAGGTTTTCAAGACGTTTGAAGCGTGTTTCATAGGAGTTTTGGAGGCGATAACTGCTTAGAAACTCATTGTGCTAAATGGAAACATGTTGCGGTGTGTTTATAGTAGGCCTACAAAACCCAACATTAAACATCCCTCTCCAAGTTTCATACCAGTTTTCGGAAACACGTTAAAAACAC
>NW_026267757.1:56136-58127 GCF_000697945.3 Frankliniella occidentalis
CATTCCATTCGTACACTTAGGGGGGTAAACGTGTGAATATTCTAGGAAAAATTCACACCTTTACTCCCCTAAGTGTACGAATGGAATGTCGCTCACCTGCAGGTGAGCGACATTCACACACTTGCATTTCCAGAGTACGTTATAACGCGTACTAACGGCGTACTAGCATGTACTAACTCGTAATAGCGCGTACTAACGCTGTACTAACATGTACTAACTCGTACTAACGTGTACTAAGCCGTACTAATGCGTACTTGAGCATCACGTCGCGCCTACTATGGACTTCGAGCGCGGTCGCGGCAGGCGTTGGCTGACAACTCACATATTCTCAAGGAACGGGGGGCGGCGAACCACCAGAGGTGGAAAATCTCATCCCCAACCCTATCTACGCTCGCTGCCTGCGGCTCACAGGAACAGTGACTGCCACTGGACACCCTAATGTGCCTAGCTCTTTACAGCTACAGGTAAGTTAATTTATGGTATATTGTGACTACACATACTCAGCATATTATCTAGGACTGACTCGAATTGTTTTTGGTTTGCTTTTAGAACCAGGCCCAGGCAGCTCGGGCACCCAACTTCTGGCTCCTCTGCTGCCCCTCGAGTAGGAGGGCAAGAGACGTCTGTGGCTGGTCCTTCCTGGGCCGGGTCCCAGCAGATGAGCCCCCCAAGGCAGCGGCCCCGTCTGTCTGAGACTAGCTCTCAGTATGACTCCACAACATCCCATGGTAAGTTTAAGGTTTATTACTGCTAATTGGTTTACTGCTGTCTACATTGTTTGGCTGACTATTGAACTTTCCCGATTTTATTTTTCAGCTCTCCGATCCGAAATCTCAGAGCAACTGCAAATGCTGCAGGTCACCCTGGCAGACTTGCTCGAGCAGCTTAGCCAGGTAGTAGTTGCGGTGCGAGCATCCATTTCTAGTCACGGCCTGCACGGAAAAAAAAGAATTTGTTGTCACAACTAATAAATTGGCTAATTTTGGGATAGACAAGAAATTCGCTGTGGCAGCTAATAGTTGGTTGCCACAGACAAGAGTTAGTTGCCACAGCGAAGCTGTCGCTGCAGGAGCCAATCGGTTCGTTCTGACAGTGAAACACCCAATTAGTAGTCAGAACGAACCGATTGTCTCCTGCAGCGACAGCTTCGCTGTGGCAACTAACTCTTGCCTGTGGCAACCAACTATTAGCTGCCACAGCGAATTTGGGATTAGCTATCCCAAAATCAGCTAATGCGTTAGTTGTGAGGACTAATTCTTTTTTTCCGTGTGATGTCCAGTATCACGGAGGCACTATCCGTATCTTTGTGTGATGTACCCCGTCCACTGTGGACGGGGTACAATATCATTAGTGGCAAATCGTTCGCACGCGATGCCGCTTTGCACACGGCTACTTATGGCCCAAATAAAGGATTTGACCCCCTAAAATTCAAATTTCCGTGTCTTGGTCGATGTTTGCGATGTCAGTGTCCGTTTCTACTACTTTTGGGGTGCTGATTCCAAATGTGTCATTCGTTTTTCCCCAAAAAATATTTCTGACACATTTTGAACCACAAATGTCCATTATTTTGACGAAAAGTGAACTTTTTACAAATTTTTTACTATATTGACCACAGTCATGAGTGGTGTCGTTCCCGACTAAGTTTGAAAATTCCGTTTCCTTACCTCAAACTTATTCGGGAACGAAACCGCACATGACTTTGGTCGAAAAATAGTAAAAGCTGCTCTTTTCGTCAAAATAATGGACATTTGTGGTTCAAAATGTGTCAGAAATATTTTTTGGGGAAAAACGAATGACACATTTGGAATCAGCACCCCAAAAGTAGTAGAAACGGACACTGACATCGCAAACATCGACCAAGACACGGAAATTTGAATTTTAGGGGGTGGGGGGAAAAACCACCCCTAAAGTCCAATCCTAAGGGATGAAACTTCGAGAGCTTCGGGCAAAAATGTTCTGATGGGTCTAGACAACAAGTACGCGTAGTGCCT
>NW_026267757.1:58287-59828 GCF_000697945.3 Frankliniella occidentalis
TAACAACAATAAAAATTTAACAATAACAGTTTTAAAATATTAGATCAGACATAACAATACATAATTACAAGAATTAACATTTCACAGCCTTCTTCTCCTCTCTCACAAATTTAATCTATCTGGTGGTCGTCTGTTGCGCTGAGGTCTTTGATTTGGAACAATAACAACAGGATCTATAATTTGATTGACAGCTGGTTGCACTTCATTATTTTTAAAGACCAAATCATAAAGCATATGTGATGACACTGCTGGATTTGAATTAAGTTCATTAATATTAGACCTCGGCTTAATAAAGGTAGTGTTCCTTCGAAGAGGGTTACCATTTGTTTGAACCATGTAAGAACGAGGCTCGTCACAAATGTCAACAACAATAGCAGGTTCCCATTCATTTGTCAAGACATTTCTAGTATACACATAATCACCAATAGAATAATTGATCTCCTTGTTGTTTGCAGTTCTATTATAATACTGAGCCATTTTTTGCTGTTGGTAAAACAAGTTATTTTTAATATCAGGAATGCAAGGTTCTAACAGTGCTGTTTTGATTGGAAGTTTAGTTCTTAAAAGTCTATTCATAAGCATTTGAGAAGGAGAAACACCAAGATCTGGAATGGGCGTAACTCTGTATTGCAATAAACAAGTAAGTAAATTAGCAGATGGATCCTCCGAACACTTATTCAAGAACTGACGAGCAATGCCACAAGCTCTTTCAGCCAACCCATTAGATTGATGGTGGTGAGGGCTGCATGTTACAAATTGAAAGTTATTATCATTAGCAAATTGAGTACAAACATGAGATTTAAAAGGCATGTTGTCTGCTAAAACAATTTGAGGAATACCATGGATTGAGAACAGATACTCAAGAGCTTTAACTACACTTTCAGAGTTTTTGTTTGACATAGCAATAACATCTAACCACTTACTGTAAGAATCAATGACACACAAGTAAGGCTGACCTTTGAAATCTAAAATATCACAGGCAATTTGTTGATATGGTAGGTCAGGTATCTGGTGAGGCAAGAGTGGTAATCTCTTTTGAGCTGGGGCAAACTTAGCACAAACATAACAGTCTCTAACAAAAGACTCAATATCTTGCGATATCCCTGGCCAATAAACACTTTGTCTGGCCAACCCCTGATGGAGCAACTGGACGCAACTGAACAGTAATGGACGCACAGTTAAGGTCGATGATGGTCGCATAATGGACATGTTCTGGACGTCCAAACACGGTCAAACACCGGTCGGATATTGCATATTCTGGACGTGATGTCCAGAAACGGTTAATAGTGACCATTATCGTACTCTATTTGACGTCAGTTGACGTCCAAAAACGTACCTACAATATCCGCGCTCCCTCAATTACCGGCATTATGTGGACGTCTCTAGACATCCATCATGGCTTTGAAGTCGTCCGGTTCCTTTTACTTCAAAGACGCTTCCGGACGTCCAGCACTGCCCCGCCAACGTCCAGATGCGCCCTGCTCTCCTCGCCGTGTGACAAGGTCGTACCTGGACGTCCAGCACTGCCCCGCCAACGTCCA
>NW_026267757.1:59878-63851 GCF_000697945.3 Frankliniella occidentalis
CAAAACCCAACATTAAACATCCCTCTCCAAGTTTCATACCAGTTTTCGGAAACACGTTAAAAACACCTTTCTGAACCGAGTTTCTAAAGGGTTTCCACAGTGTTACGGAAACCGTTTGCAGCGTGTTATTGAAACACCGCCTGAAAACCTCCGGGAGAACAGGCCCCCGCGTGTTTCTTCCGTGTTTTTGGAAACACGGTAAAAACAGTTTTCTGAACGAGTTTTTAAAGGGTTTCTACAGCGTTTCACAGAAACGGTACTAGCAGTATTTTTGATGTTTCTTATATTGTGTACTGCATATTTTGATAAAGATACATTCCATTCACACTATTATTCAGCACTGCAACCGTACACTCCCAGACCGCTATAGGCATTTTTTTTTCTATAGAAACCTCTTTTGTTATAAGCTATCGACTTATATGAGCTAGCATAATATAGGAAATGTTTTCCCTCTGCACGTGGGGGGATTTTCGATATACATATGTAATTTTTTCAAAAGTCTGTAAAATTAATTAGAAAGTTTTCTCCGGATGTAGAAAATTTTCTATGTTATGCTGGTTTATATACGTCTAAAATTTATTCTGAAAATGGCGATAGCTGTCTGAGAGTGTAAGGAATGCGTGCAACACTGTAAACGCAGTGGCACTTTTAATGCCAAAATTTTCGAAATGCCCAATTTTGGCTGTTTTTAACGCCAATTTTTGGTCTCTTCTGAGGAATGCCAATTTTCAGCCACCCTTAATGCCAAATTTAGGCCTTCTCTTGAAAGAATGCCAATTTCTGGCATTAAAAGTGGCCGCAAATTGGCATTCCACATGAGGAGGCCACTGCTCTAACAGTGCACATATTTGGTTCCTTCAACCCAAATGTACAAACAGGGCCCCCTTGCGACTCACGGTGCGAGTTTTTAATGGGTTTCCACAACACGCTGCAAACCGATTGCAGCGTGTTTCTACGGCGTTTTTGGAAACACGATAGAAACCTCTCCCCCCTCTCCCGCAGCCATCCGCCCCGGAGGGAGGAGAGGAGAGGGTGGGGCGGCGGAGTGCCCGGCGGTGTCGGGCCAGCGAGACAAAGGTTGTTTCACCGTCGCGACTCGCCCCGCATGGGGCTCCATGGCCTAGTTGGTTGCGAACGAGGCGAGGACGCTGGGTTGGCAGCGCCGGGTTCCAAAGACCTGTAAAGTTACACTCTAAAAAAAATCAGTATAGAATTCTGTAAATTGTTACGCAGTAATTTACATATCATATGATACAAATTTTTGTATCAAAAACGATACAGACTTTTACAGCGGATACAAAAATCTGTTATTTTCAGACAGATTTTTGTATATGTTATAAGAGTCTGTATCGTTTTTGATACAGAAATTTGTATCAAAGGGATATGTTAATAACTGCGTAAAAACGATACAGAATTTTGTATTATTTTTTAGAGTGTAGCGATGCGCGGCGCCGCGCGCGTGCGTGCGTGCGTCGAGCGTCAGTCACCGCAGGTGCGGATTTTTTGGCCAAAACTTTGATCCTGTTCACTTTTGATGTAACATAAAGTCGTCGTGTGTCGGAAGAAACCAACAGCTTTCATTTGATACCAAAAATATCACTTCTCCCTCGAATGACGATATCGGAAAGCCAGCATCGCAGTAGGCCTACGAGAAAGCCAATGTCAAAAACCCGAGGAAAACCAGCTCTAAGGTGTTTGTACAAAAGCTTTAAAAACATACTCGTTTCGCCAGGGAGCTGTCGGTCACCTACCGACACCGACGTTTGTCGCTGCTCTGTGCACAATTAGAATTGCGCTCTAGGAGTCGCAAACTCGTGGCTCGCCTAGCGCGCCTCCTTCGGCGTCCGTGATGGTCCGCCTCGGGTCGGCCGCGCGAACGGCCGCCGTCGCCGTGGGTCTCCGGTTCCACTTCCATGGTGTCATAGTTGCAGCAGGGACAGGTGCGGGTGCGATACACAGCCCACCCCCCCGGCTTCGCGCTATGAGACCGGAGGCAGTGCGCCGCGCATCCGCGGACCACCCCCGTACCTGCCGGGCCTCTGTTACGACCAAGCGTGGCCCCCCTGCAACAAAGGCCGTTCTTAAATAGCACAAGTGACTTTTCTATAGAAAATAATCTCCTCCTACGTATTGTCAGCGTCTAGCGTCTAAGTCAGGGGAAAATTAGCACTTTGCAGATCGGATGTTCTTAAAAAATACGATTGTAGATCGGACGTTTTCAAAACGACCCTTTACGAACGGCGTTTGTTGCATTGCATGGGGGCGACGCAAGGCTCCCCCCCCCCTCTCGCTAGGGCACGGAGGGAGCCGGGGGCCTTGAACATGCCGACAGCGGTGAAGTGCCGCCAGGTGCTCGGACGGGAGGCTGACCTGCCCGACGACGTGCAGGTGTCCAAACACCGGGTGGCACACCCCAGCCGTCGTCCTGGCCATAGCACGGCCTTGAACATCGTGACACCGAAATTTAATTTCGTTTATGGATAGTGTGGTGTCGGGGATTCGGGTGCCCCCTTGGCTCGTCTTTATAATGCAAGCTGGACTCGGCCGTGTCCTGTCCCACTTGGCTTGCCGCTCACCCTCCGGGCTCCGCCTTGGCCGCGGCCGCGTTCCCCCGGACGGCTTCCCGTCCGCCGTCGCGTCTCGCCCGTTGTCCGGGCCCCCGTGCCTTCTATAGGCCCCGTGTCGTTCCGCGGTGTGGGTGCTCGTCTGTTCTGGGCCCCTCGATGCTTTCGCGCTCGCCGTCTCCCGCGCTCGCGCGTCGCCGCGCTTTTCCGGTTCGCGGTTCGAGGCCTCGGGCGCTCGGTCACCGGATGGACGCCCGTCACCCTCGTGGTCCGCCTCGTGTCGGCCGCCCGGACGCCGAACGGCCGCCGTCGCCGTCGCCGTGGGTCGTGGGTCTCCGGTTCCACTCCCACGGCGTCATAGTTGCAGCAGGGACACGTGCAAGGCCATAGCGGTCGCGCCCAGGGAAGGAGTGGGGTGGAGCTCTGGCGGCCCTCTCCCCATCCCGGCGCTTGGCGCTCGTCTGGCGTACTGCCCGCCGCGGGTAGAGCCTCGCACAACGTCGGCCACCGCCGCGACCCGAGCGGTCGCCCCGGGCGGCCCTTGCATGCACTCTATGCACTCTCGTGGTCGTCGTCCTTGGCGCGCCAGACATGATCATCGTCCTCCTGGGGTCACCTGCTAGAGTGGCTGGCCAGAAGGATAGGCAGCGGTGTTTCGGGAAGGGGCTGACGGGTGTCCCCGACGACTTCTATGCGCCCTAGACCGCGACCGCGACCCACGGCCAGAACATCGAGAGCCCCATGAAGGAGGGGTCCAGGAGGAGAGGCTGCGGGGCCGTGCGGACGAGCCCTCGTCCCCGATGACGCCTGTCCACCTGAGTAAATGACGTGCATGCCCGCCTCTTCGGCGAGCTCCTGGGGCGTTTGGGAGGAGGCAGAGACGTGACCTCTCCAACTACGCCTGCCCTGCTACGCTCTAGTCTTCGGCGGGGAATGCCATCCTCGGAAACCCCTAGAAGCAGGTCGGTGAAGCGCACTGATCTCTCATACGACCGCGTCACAAGTGAGTGATCTGGGAGACCACTGTTCGTTCCCCTGCACTACTGTGGCCCGCGTGCCCCTGTCCCTGCCTCGGCACACTGTGAGGCCGAAAGGTAAGAATACTGTCAGTCTGGAAGTGGGGACAGTTTCTCCCTCTGCCCAGGGTGACTTTTTTTTGCGTCTCCCTGAACCGAGCGACGGAAGTATCTCGCAGCGGGGCGACGGCGGCCGCCGCGCGCACGGACAGTCCCTCCGCCCGCACAGAGGTAAAATTTCTTCGGCTACCCGGGGCGAGGGCGGGCAAAAATTAAAAAAATCATTTGTAGGGGAGGATGTGCTCCGGTGTTCGCATCGAGGCGATCGCCCCTTTGGTATTTCGGATACATCGGTCATCCGAGTTGGTAACGCCCATAGGCTAACATCATGGC
>NW_026267757.1:69101-76766 GCF_000697945.3 Frankliniella occidentalis
TCGTACCTGGACGTCCAGCACTGCCCGGACAACGTCCAGATGCGCCCTGCTCTCCTCGCCGTGTGACACGGTCGTACCTGGACGTCCAGCACTGCTCCTTCAACGTCCAGATGCGCCCTGCTCTCCTCGCGCTCCGGAGAGGTCGTACCTGGACGTCCAGCACTGCCCCGCCAACGTCCAGATGCGCCCTGCTCTCCTCGCCGTGTGACACGGTCGTACCTGGACGTCCAGCACTGCTCCCTCAACGTCCAGATGCGCCCTGCCCTCCTCGCGCTCCGGAGAGGTCGTACCTGGACGTCCAGCACTTCCCCTTCAACGTCCAGATGACGTGGATGTTACTCACTACAGATCAATCTTGACAGTAGATGAGGCTCACCTGTCGTTTTAGGTAGTGACAAAATATGCGTTTTAAAATTAAATTGGCGCTATACTCTATAGCAGTCCTCGCTTCAACGTGTTGTTGCCTCCTTTCCCTGTTTGTATTCAGTGGTAAAAAAATGCTAATTGGACATTTTATGAATCACATTTATAAACAACATGTGACATGCCAGGAACAAAATAATAAAAAAGATTCATAAAGAATAGCCTTTGTATTACACTGTGAAAAATAGTCGTAAGGGTTACAGGAAAATTTTCCATGGTGAAAGTCGTAAAATTACAATTTAAATTGTAAATTGAAAAAGTAAATTTTTAAGCACTCCCTATCGACTTAGAATTGACCGACGAGCATGAATGGGATGTTGTAAATTTACGACTCATGTTGTAAATCAAAATTACAACAAATGTCGTAAATTTACGAGGATATTTTTCACAGTGTAGAAAGGCAGTAACATAGCAACATGACATGACATATTCACCAAAAGAAAGTAAAAGATTCATATACGAACACAAAGGTATTAATATTGGTGTTTATAACAGCTAGTAACACATCAAGTATTAAAAATTAAATAATAAAAATGGTAAGATCTTCCTTACTCTAAGATTAAAAGATTTCTCAGATACATACATATTTCTTTTATATGTATTATAAATTAAGTAAAAAGAAAATGGCACTTTTTTTGTAAACGATTACAGGACAATCACATTGAATTAAAACTGATCTATATTTTCTTGTTTTGAAAAACAAGCAGTAACCTTAACACATTTTCAGTCATCTCTGTCACTTTTATCAGTGTCATCATCAGTCTTCTTTCCTTCCCCCTCTGAGTGAACACTATCATCATCACTGATTTCAGACTTCTTCCTTCTCTTACCGTTTCGCTCCACATCACTTTCATCAGTATCACTCTGCTTATCTGACTCTGATTCTTCCTCATCATCGACTTCAGACTTCTTCCTTTTCTTCTTGGATTTTTCTGCTTTCTTCTGCGCAGCTTGTAGCGCCCTTCTCTCCTTCATCTTCTCTGCCTTGGCTTTTTTCTTCTCCATTTGCTCCTCAAGGGGAAGAATTTTCAATTTGGCTTCGTCTCTCATGGTGCCCAGTACTCTTCTTAGACGGTCACTAACAATGCTTCTTAGTGGTACGTCTTTTTTAGTGGACCATAGCATTTTCTCCAGAGCAACTGTTGATAGAAATTCAGGTCATACAAACCAATTTCATACAGAATCAAAAGTTGGACAAGGTACATTTACTTACTGCTCATCATGGTTACGACTGTAGGTGTAATTGGCTTAGCGTCTGGATGGACGTTTCTGTCCACTTTGTTGACATCTAGAAATCGGACCAATACATCATTATTCGGATAAATGAGCTTGATTAATTCTTTCACACGAGGCCTGACAGCCATAGACTTCGCCTCAACTTTTAAAGCTATCTCGTGAATGTCCACCATTATCCCGTCTCCAAAGTGAATCTGAAAGAGGAATGACAAAAGCTGTGCTGTTTCGTCCCCCAGAACAAACATTATTGAGTAAGAAATGATTTGCATACCTTTCCTTCAGGGACACTATCTCCACTTAGGAGAGGAGCTCCACTCCACCCATCAAGACTCTCCATAAATGATTTTTTGTAATTGGAGACACTATTACTGGACGTCTTCACTTCTCGAGGCTTCAAATTTTCTAGGACAAAGGAAGGAAAACCTTAGAAATCCCTATTTGCATGTAGTCTTTATACTCACAAGATAGTACACTAATACATACGGTTTATGGAGGACAATTGTTTAGTAAATTCCTCAACCGTCTTTCTGTTCTGTTCCTGGAGAGCCCTATTGTCTTTTTCAAGATCTGACACTCTTTCCTGAGAAAGCAGCAGTTCATTTTTGAAAAACAATGTCATCGAACAAGTACCGTCACAAACATTAATCTGGAATAGAAAAACATACTCAGAAACAAATACTAAACTCATTTCACAATTAAAGTTTTACAGATATGTACTTCACTTTAACTAACCATCTCAGTATCATTCAACTTTCCATTGACATTACTGCCATTCTGTTTGGAGGTCGTTTCAGTCACTTTATTCTTATGCTTAGAGCTGTGGGTTTTCTTAACATCGTCAGCATTTTGGTGCTGTGACTTATCCTTGTCTTTCTTCTTATTTCCCTGAAAATAAGAAATTAATTTGTTGAACTACGTTCTTACACAATAACTCAACAAATTTATGACAGTAAAGTTTTTAAAACCATACCTTTGTGTCCATTTTGCTCAAACTTTTCAATGAGTCATATGGCTTTAGATTCGATATAGGGATGGAGTGGTTGTCCACACTCACTCTTGTTTTATTTCGAATGAAATCTGGATGATCTTTGTTCCTCATTCGCTCTTTAAGTAGAGCCTCATCATCTGAAAAAAGCAAAGTTATTGAAATGATTGTGCACAATGAAGCCAAGCCCCCAGTGAAAAGAAAAAGATCTAAGTAACCATTTTGTCATCATTAACCTCATGACCTCAATTAAATTCTATTTTAAGGGCTATTCTACTTTAAGGGTTTGAAATAATGTATCCAAATGACTCTTTTCACGTCAAATGTCATCACTTTCATCTTTCCTTTTCCACTGGGTCGACAAGTGCGCGCCCAAACGAACTAGTCAATGAGCCACCACGAGTTGTCGTCCAGAAACGTCCAAAGTACACCAAATGAGGTTATAATTGCGCTGCAACTCCCAAAATTAATGGGATTAGTAATAGAACTTACCACTTCTTGCATGCAACGTATGAATAATCATGGTCTGTTGCTGAGGGAGTCCGTAATGACGTTTCATATCTTCTTGGGACAGGTCTTCATTCGCCGGCAGCTCCCACTTTTCGTACGTGGTATCATTGTCATGCATAACATAAAATTCATTGGCTTTGTGAATTTCCAATTTCCCTGACTTGAAGTTTTTGGACACCACGTACATTTTTCCGAAAGACGAAGAAACTTTTCGCTGTTTGAACGGTTTGAACTCGAAGTACGCCTTCCTCTGCACGACAGGAACCAGGAGAGGAGAGGACAGGACACAGACACCAACGGCTAACGGATACCAACCTACGTTTAAAAATATTCTGCATTGAAATATTTTACATTATCGTTGACATTACAAAGGCGCACAAACGTTGTTACCTGTTCCTTTAAAAATTCATTTAGATTTTACCATCGAATTACGTCGCGTAAAATGCGACAGTACGGCGGAGACGCGTTGGGCCAGCCTGGCCAGCCTGACTGCCCAGCGCAGTCATTTGTTTGTGGTCGTGAGTCAGGGAGCGGTTACCAAAACAATACAGCATGCTTATCTTTTAACTTGTATTCTGTATTATTTCAACAAAAAAGAAACAATATATGAAAAATCTTTTCAGAAGGTACAAATCTATCATTTAATGGCTTTTGTTCATGTGACCAAGGTATGAACCTTCAAAAATGGCACAGTGCAATTTTCACCAGGTTATGTTTTCTTTGTTTCATATCGCAGTAATTGTGTGAAAGTACAATAAGTATGGCCTCGAACAGTAAAGAAGATGGTAGTGAGGATGGCAGAGCAGCAGCAGCACTCCACCCAATTACAATTTATAGACGCAAGAGAAGGAAAGAGGAATTACAATTAAGTCTGCTTCGAGCAGCTCTAGTTCCAGCAGATGAAGTAGATGAGCAAATCAACAGTGAAGTTCGTAATTAGTTCTCATGAAATAGTACTGCATCACACTGCACAACATGTCTAACTTTACTTTGTAATTTTCAGGTCTTTGTGAATGCTAGGAATTCACGTGAGGAATTGTGTTCATCAAATATTTTTAAGGAATCTTGTTCGTCAAGTCCTTCTGAGCAATTTGTCGTGACATGTCCAAGGGCTGTTACCTCCGAGCCAGGAAGATTTTTAATGAATGAAAATATGCAATTAGAGGTGAGCAATATAGGAATCTGCTATTTTGTTACTCTTTAAAGTGCCTTTTTTAACAAATTAAATTTTTACAGGTTGAGGACAATGACTTATGCCAAGGAGACCAGTCATTCAACTTCAATTCATCTTCTGAGGTGCCTTGTCTTTTGTTTTCCTTTCATTGCGTTGCTGTTTGTATTGAGTGACAAATTATGAAAGTAATTAATTTTGGAATTTGTAACAGGTCTCTGAAGATGAAAATGTGAACGGTACTTCTAGCTATCAAGTGTTTCATTTGGAGCGTGGGAATGCTGATGGCGGACCACCAGGTGATGGTGACCCTGATGATAATGACTTTGAAGATGATGATGGTGATGAGGGTGATGAAGATGATGGCGAAGAAAACAATTACTGGAATGAGTTGGAAGATCAGAATGAGTTTGAAGGTGAAAACAATGATATGGACAATGACAATGAACCAAGTGACCCTGAGGATGATGATCCAAGTGATCCAGAGAGTGAAGGTGATGATAATGAAAATGATGGGGGTGATAGAAACTTGACTTTTCATCCTGACCGTCTAAATACAATATGCCATTTATATGCCAATCACTCTGTTAAGGAGGTGTTTGCTGTTATCCTCACTCTGTTTGATAGGCATAGTTGGACGTATGAAGCATTAATTGGCTGCTTCCAGATGTTAAATTTTGTTATGGGAGCTAACTTATTCCCTAAATCAAAGCAAACACTTTGGTCAGCGCTGAATAGGAGAAGTCTTGGCATTAAAAAACATGCTTACTGCAAGAGGTGCAGAAGATATCTTGGCAGATACAAAGATCTTCCCAACCAAGTCGAATGTTGTCAGCGAATATTTATGAAGAGAGATGTACCTTACTTCATGGAATTTGATCTGAAGGCGCAATTGAAACAATTCTTAGCTCGCCCTGATGCTGCTCAGTTACTCTTCTCCAGAGCTAACAGAGAGAAGCACAATATAGAAGCACTGGAAGACATCTATGATGGCAGTGAGTATCAACGCCTGGAGGCTCAAGGAATTCTCGGAGCCAATGACTTTTCATACACCTTCAATAATGATGGTTTCCATGTTGCAAAATCTTCTCATGTTCAAGTTAATCCAATATATGTGCGATTGAATGAACTGCCAATGAATGTGAGGCAGAAATATCTATTTGTTGCTGGAGTTTGGATTGACCGTGGTGATCCAGAAATGGTTGTGTATTTAGATAAGTGCTTAGTCCAACAAGGTAACAGACTGTCTAGGCAAGGAATCACATGGAACGCACCAGGCAAAGGCATCATCACCAGCAAATTCATAGCAACAGTTTGTGCTGTGGATGCCAAAGCTAGATGCATTATAATGAATATGAACCCCCCTACTGCTTATCATGGCTGCACATTTTGCCCAATACAAGGTGTGCAAGCAAATGGTATCCACTTTCCAGTACAGGAAGAAATGCCTGAACCGAGGACACATGCAGAACTTCAGGACTTAATGGAAGCTGCTCACGATAACCCTAATGGAAATTATGAGGGTGTGAAGGGCATATCTCCACTTATGTATCTTCGTCACTTTGATCTAGGGAAGGGGATGTCAACAGACGACCTCCATCCCTTCTTTGAAGGAGTTGTCCAATTCCACATGGACAAACTACTCACTGAAAACAATGCTCCCTACTACATTGGGTCCCCTGCAAATATTGCTCTGATCAACGCTCGTCTTCTGTTAATGAAACCTCCAACACTATTGTCTCGTACTCCACGAGGTATTGATACCAGAGCAAAGTGGAGAGGTCACGAGTGGCGAAACTGGATTTTATACTATGCTTACCCATGCCTGACTGCCTTGCTGCCTCAAAGATACCTGCGCCATCTCATGACTCTGTCCCGTGCTATTTTCCTTGTGTCAAGAGATTCTGTGACTGAGAATGATCTAAATGAAGCCGAAGAAAAGTTTACTGATTACGTCACAGACTTTCAAGCATTTTTTGGTGTGCAGTGCATGAGATTTAATGTACATGTGTTGTTGCATGCTGTGCGTGCTGTCAGGTGTTGGGGACCTGCTTTTGTGCATAGTACTTTCAACTTTGAATCGTGGAATATGAAGCTTAAAAAGCATGTAAAAAGCATGAAGGATCCAATCTTACAAATTGTGAATCGTCACTTAATTACATCTTTCATTAATGGTGTTCCCTTCGACCCAAATTTTTCTCCTGAAGTCCAATTAGAAGTTTCATCGATTCTCTTGAAGTCTGACTTAAAGACAGCAGAGAAAGTGGGAGATGTCTTCTTGCTTGGTCAAGCGGAACCTGCGCTAGTGACTGATGAAGAAAGATTAGCTTTAGCAGATGTTAATATCAGAAACATTCAAGGATTGATTCGATACAAGAGGGCACTGTATGGTCGCCTTGAAATTAGGTCAACTGAGTACACAAGACCTGAGAAGAACAACAATAATCATATTCTCTCATGGAATGGAAGCTTCTACAGAGTAAAATCAATAGTCAAAGTTACAAGACTCAATCACCCCGAAACTTGTGTATTATTTGTGAATAAAGTTGAGCTAAATGGTCATGCCATTATTGTGTCACATTTTGGTGAAGTAGCACTTGTACAACATAATCGTCTTGAAATTTGTCTTTTTGAATCTGTTAGAGTTTTTGCACTATTTATTGAATGTGCAGGGCTATCATGGATTGTGCCACTGGCAAACTCATGTGAAATAGATTAGTTATTATAGCCATTTAAGCGCCTGTTTCATGTTTCCAAAATGCAAGGAAAATGTAAAGAATTTGCACTGTGATAAAATAATTCTATGTTAACAATGAATGTGTGATCATAAGTAAAACCAGACTCGATTAGAAGAGTTTTCATTCTAATAGGAATTCTAGTCAAGGACATAGTATTGCAAATTATGTTAGAACTATCACTACTTTTTGTATCCTAGCACTGCAAGGACCACCAGAGAGTTTCAATAAATAATTAACATCCTTTGTAAGGAGCCACTGGCTCCTCTTCTGAGTAAATAAAAAAAAAACACGGAAACAACAGCACTCCTCCATTCAATTGATTAATGTACCACACAAAATTAAATCCAAGACTAACATTTTACACTTTCCAGTGAGCCTTTAGAGGAGAGCAGAACACACTGGCGCGTAACAGAACAATTAGGGCGCATCTGGACGTTGAAGGGCAGTGCTGGACGTCCAGATACGCCCTCTCCGGAGGGCGAGGAGTGCAGGGTGTATGTGGACGCTGGCGGGGCAGTGCTGGACGTCCAGGTACGACCGTGTCACAGGGCGAGGAGAGCAGGGCGCATCTGGACGTTGTCCGGGCAGTGCTGGACGTCCAG
>NW_026267757.1:79414-86193 GCF_000697945.3 Frankliniella occidentalis
AGTGCCTTGCTTTCATCACAATTTGCAGCTTTGCTTTGGCGTACCGCGGCCGCTACCGGGCCGCCCGGCCGGCGCGAGCCTGGCGGCCGTTTCTGTCACTTTGAACTTCAATTACTCGATGTTCTGCCGCAGCAATCGCAAATATTTTGGCATGAGCGTGTTCCCCAGGCTTTTCTACTCTGGATCCAACACTGTTTACGAGTCCAGGTGCCATTGCAGGGTGGTTCCAGGGCCCTTGAACGCAACTATGTCGTTTATAATATAGCACGATATTTCATCTTTGGCTCCACTTCCCGTCCGATCTATGATACTTAGAGTCGCGTTCGGCAGCTAGAAATGTTCCTTGAAACATCCTCTTTCAAATGAAAAAAAAGTCTATCCAAAAATATGCATTTTTGGCCGAGATATTGGCTTTTAAAGGCGCCGAAGGCGCGAAAACGCGGTGAGTGTGCGACGGGTTGCCTACCCGGACCTCCCGTAAGGCGCAATGGTAATTTTGAAGGCCTGTAAAATTTTCCCTAAGGGAAATTTTTGTTGCCTCTGCGGGTCAAATCCTTTAATTGGGCCATACGTAGCCGTGTTGGCAAGCCAACAACGCAGTGTAACTAACTTAAATTAACCGTAAAATCACTTTCTTTGCCGCGCGGCCGTGTCAATACCCCGCGCGTGCGTTTTGTCGCTGGAGTCTCACGTTCGGCCGCGAGCGATGCAGTAGCGGCGCCCGATGCGAGGCGTGTCTCGGCACCCCTCGGGTGGCGCTCGGCTCGGCGCGCTCGACGGAGCGGCGCGCCGGCAGGGCCCCAGGTCCGGTCCTGGAGCCCTACGCTCGCTCTCATTCGCATCATCCAGTTAGAAGTGTACACATCGACCCCTCAGCAGACCACCTCGGCTGTATCACTGTACTTCTGTGCCAAGTAAGTTAACATTATAATTCAGTGCTCAAAGTGTAACCTTGTGTTTTACCTTTATCCACATTTCCTGAATAACGCACTCCTGGCAAAGCAAGCAATTAATTCTAGTCACACTCATCATGCACAGACTCACATCAGATTCTAGTCGTAGCTTGGATCTCTGATCTCTTTCTAGTCAACTTGGCCACGTGGTCATCCTAACTTTTAGTCAAACATTTAGAGATCCACTACAGCCGTGTGCAAAGCGGCATCGCGTGCGAACGATTTGCCACTATCTGTATCTTTGTGTGATGTACCCCGTCCACAAGGGACAGTGGTGGAGAACTCGACGGCAGTGGTGACCCACACCTCTGCCCTCTCCCACCTGGTGTCCAGAGTGTTGGACACCCCATCTAGGCCTTGCCGAACCTATGCACCCAAAAAAGCGTATTCTTGTTTCAAGTACAGCAATTTACTTGATTTGTGGTGGCCTTGAATTCAGGTTAGTGGGGCTCGATAGATAAGAGGTAGGTTTAAACGTTACTTGCGCCGTAACGACATCTACAGGAGTCGTCGACGGTACAGGAGAGGTGTAAAGAGGCGTCTACGAACTCACCCAGTTAAAACCCCACTAAAAAATTTCATTCAGGGACGAAATAAATAGAAAAAACTGATAGTTGACAAAAATCGTCCTCCGCCATCTTGGAATTTTATAGCACAAATGCCCTACAGCCTGACTGGAGTGTCGCTCAGCTTTGCGGGTGGTACCACCGACTTCGCAAGGGTCGACTTTGGGGGGGTCATGTTAAGTGAAAAAACCGCTAGGACCTACCCTTATCATTGTTTATTTGACAGCCACCCCTCAACCCCAACGTGCCTCGACTTGACGACTCGCGAGGCTACTTTCGGCTCACATGCGTCAATCACAAACTATTTTTGCACTTGCGTCGGTGTGGAAGTTCTTAGCACGAGTTAATCCACCCTGGCACGAGTCAATGCGGTTTCTAGAATCGATACCATTCGGAACTCAAATTCTTCGAGCTCCATGTTCTTAAAATCATTTCTGAAATATCAAGCGCCATGCGGTGTTGCCCCGAGCGCTGGCGTTCTTATTAACTTCGCCTTACAAGATTATTTCAATCTAGAATGCTTACTTCAAGCTCCAACCGGGCTCGATCAATTCAAGTGCATTTGGCGCTTGTATCAAGTAAAATGCACTTGGATCAAGTTTAGGCTTTTATGGGTGTAGGGTGTGTTACGCCTTGAGTCCGTCAGGCCTAGGGTCCGTCAGGCGTAGAGTTTGTTATGCCTTGAGTCCGTCACGCCTCGAGTCTCTTATGCCCTGAGTCCGTCACGCCTATGGTCCGTCACGCTAAGAGTCTGTTACGCATTGAGTCAGTCACGCCTAGAGTCCGTCACGCCTAGAGTTTGTTATGCCTTGAGTCCGTCACGCCTAGGGTCCGTCAGGCTCAGAGTCTGTTCTGCCTTGAGTCCGTCACGCCTAAAGCCCGTCACGCCTAGGGTCTGTTATGCCTTGAGTCCGTCACGCCTATAGTCCGTCACGCGTAGAGACTGTTACGCTCTGAATCCGTCACGCGTAGACTCTGTTACGCCTTGAGTCCGTCGAACTTAGGGTCAGTCCGGCTTAGAGTATGTTACGCCCTGAGTCCGTCACGCCTAGAGTATTACACGTTGAGTCTGTCACGCCTAGAGTCTGTTATGCCTTGAGTCCGTCACGCCTAGAGTCCGTCATGCGCAGAGGCTTTTACGCCTTGAGTCTGTCACACATAGAGTCCGTTTCGCTCGTGCCTAGATTTCGGCACCCCTTATGTCCGTCACGCCTAGAGTGTTTATAGCTTGGGTCCGTCACGCCTATAGTCCGTCACGCGTAAACTCTGTCACGCCTACAGTCCGTCGCGCCTAGAGTGTGTTAAGCCTTAAGTCCGTCAGGATTAGGGTCCGTTAGGCGTGGAGTCTGTTATGCCTTGACTCCGTCACGCCTAGAGTCCTTCACGCCAAGAGTCTGTCATGGCTTGAGTCCGTCACGCCAAGGGTCCGTCACGTGTAGAGTCTGTTATGCCTTAAGTCCGTCACGCCTAGAGTCTGTTATGCCTTGAGTCCGTCACGCCTTTGGTCACGCTTACAGCCTGTTTAGCTTTGAGTCCGTCACGCCTAGAATTTGTTATGCCTTGAGTCCGTCACGCCTAGGGTCCGTTACGCCTAGAGTCTGTTATTTCTTGAGTCCTTCACGCCTAGAGTCAGTCACGTCCAGAGTCTGTTATGCCTTAAGTCCGTCAGGCCTAGGGTCCGTCAGGCGTAGAGTTTGTTATGCCTTGAGTCCGTCATGCCTCGAGTCTGTTATGCCCTGAGTCCGTCACGTCTAGGGTTCGTCACGCTTAGTCTGTTATTCCTTGAGTCCGTCACGCCTAGAGTCCGTCACGCCTAGAGTCTGTGATGCATTGAGTCCGTCACGCCTAGAGTTTGTTATGCCTTGAGTCCGTCACGCCTAGGGTCCGTTAGGCGTGGAGTTTGTTATGATTTGACTCCGTCATGCCTAGAGTCCGTCACGAAGAGTCTGTAATGGCTTGAGTCCGTCACGCCAAGGGTCCGTCACGTGTAGAGTCTGTTACGCCATGAGTCCGTCACGCCTAGAGTATGATACGCCCTAAGTCCGTCACGTGTAGAGTATGTTACGCCCTGAGTCCGTCACGCCTAGTGTCTGTTAAGCTGGTCCCACAATAGCTCCCGTCAGCCCCGGTCAGTTTACTTCAGTTCAGTACACGACACTTCTGCCGCGGTATTTACGCAGGGGGATGGGTAGAGTTAATACTTTTTCAGTCGTCTAATTTTATTTTTGATGTTATTTTTGAAGAAAATTGGCGTAGGACATTTTCAGTAACGACAGCAATGTTTGGCTGGCTACGCCACTGCGCCTTTTTCCGCGCCGCGCTACGACGCGCCGGTGGCGCCATCCGCCGGTGGTGGAAGCAAACAATGTGGTGCGGTATTATGTTCAAGTTGAATCCTGTGTGTGTACGATCGAGTGAGGCTCGCGGTTTGTGTTGCTTTTGTGCGATTTAGATGGAAGGATGTCTGATAATGAAGATCTACGAGAGCCAAACGAAGGAGGAGAAGAGACCGTGAAGTGTAACTATTCTGTGGATGGCCTCCTTCATCTTGTCTTTAAATATATAAAGTGCTTTACGATCCTGATCATCCTGGATATAGGCGAGACAAAACAGTATACTGGCAGAAGATTTCAGATCACTTCATTGAGGATGATGTGACTTGTAAGTATTTCTTTGAATGCTAAGATTGATGTTTGTAGAACGCAAGTTGTCGCGCACTGAATCTGAAACCTGCGTGTGTTTGTGGTGTTCTTAACCCCCTCACGGTGTTCTTAACCCCCTCACCTGTCCAAGTCGCCCAGGCGCTCGCCGCTCGCCTTTTGACGTATTATTGACATTAATGAAGTTTGTCACCTGTTTCCTTGATTGTTGCAGGGTTCTTTTGCAAGAAGGAATTTGAGAGATTAAGGGATAGCTATTTCCAGGCTGAGCGCCGCCGAAATGAGGCTAGCAGGAGAACTGGATCAAAGGGCGGCAAGAAGAAGCAGGGCGACCTGACGACAAGCCACCCCATCGCCTTCCTCTACGAAGGCAGAAAAAAAATGAAGAAAACGGCTGGGAAGGCTTCCCGCAGCAATACAACGGTGAACAGCCTCGACAACTTGGACCTGCGACAGCAAGCAGAGGACGAGCTCAACAGGAACCTCACCGACGACGAGGAGGAAGATGAGGACGATGGCGGCTTGCGTATGGTTTCCAGCCTTACGATAGCTCCTGCAGAAGGTTCGTGCTTTGCAATGCAATGTTCATTATGCTTAATTTGAGGATGGGCTGTGAAAAATACTGACCATCTTTTGAAACGCTGCAGGTGACGATCACGATCATGGCCAAGAGCAGCCAATTGGAGACTGCTGCGCGGCGGTCAATGCGGCCAACGAGCGGCGGGAGGCCGACGCCCAGCTGCGCACACCACCAGCTTCACCGAGGGGTCGTCAACTTCGATATTCCTCCGTACACGGACTGATATTACCTCAAATATTACACCAATATTAGCCATATTATTGGTAATACTACCTGGATATTACACATTTTTCTAGTATTATGACGTCACAGCTTGAAAATTGGCTCAATATTTCCAATATTATTTGTAATATTCAATATTCCTCCGTACACGGCCAAGGAGAGTTGGCGACCCCTCGAGCTTCACCACCAGCTTCAGCACCAGTTGCAGCATCGGCCGGAGAGTTCGCCGGTGAATTCGTGCTGTCGCCCTCAGTGCGCAGATTTCACGCCCGACTCAAGGAGCTCTCGAGCGGGGCCTAGCGGGAAGAGACAGCCGTCGGGCGTCGACCTGGAGAGGACACCTCGGGGGGCACGCCTCGGAAGACAAGGACCAGCTCGAGGGAGAGACAAGCACCCAACAGGTACTCTCCACCAGGCGACGGAGATTCGGATTGCTCTGATCATTCCCGACGGTCCGACGCGTCATCCGTGGGCTCCACGGGGAGCAGGGTTCGGCGTAAGAACCTCGGCCACGCAGCGATGGACAACACCGTGCTATCCACCATCGACGAGTACCAAGATGAGCGTGACGACGATGCTGACCCTTTCGACCCTTTCGACTTTTTGGAAGCTGATGTGCCGCTGATCCCACCAAACGATTCGCGAGGAAACGTGACACTCCGACATTCCAACCGGACCACCGGCCAGGACAACGACCAGCAGGGCGTCGGACAGGACGGCGGCCTTGGTGACGGACTCTTCGGACAGGACGGCGGCCACGGTGACGGTCTCGTCGTACAGGACGGCGGCCACGGTGACGGTCTCGTCGTACAGGACGGCGGCCACGGTGACGGTCTCGTCGTACAGGGCGGCGGCCGCGGCCACATTGATGGACTCGCCCGGCGGCAGGTCAACCGCCGGGTCGTCAGCCAGAAACCCGGGAGAACAGCCAACAACAAGGGGCCTCGGATCGCCTCGAACCAGGGTGGCGGTGACGGTCATGCCCCCCCGCGCCGTCAGCAACCCGCCAACCGTCAGAACCTAGACCCGGCTGAGGAGGACAGGATCGCACGAGCTCGCGCCAAAGCGCAAGAAGGGGAGGCGCGATTGAGGGAACGCCAGGAGCTCAACAGGGCCGTCGAGGAGCGAAGGCTGGCGGAGCGGGAAGTCACACGGGTTCGGTCGGACATTGCAGCGTGGCAGGTGAGACAGCAGCAGCCCCAACCCCAACAACCCTAGGACAATGCCGACTCAGCTGTGCTCCGCCACATCCTCGAAAGGGAGATGGATGAGTTCGTTAGTTTTGGAAGCTTAGTGGGCAACATCGTCAGGAAAAAGCCTGCTGGTGATAGGGGGCAACTCATGAGACGGATAATGGACCTTCTGACTGCGGATGGGGCTGTGTAAAGACTGCTAAGTACAACTATCTTAATTTAAGTTGCATTATTTGTTGTTGTTATAAAATCTTTTATTTTTTTCACTTTTTAATTTTGTGACGTGATTTGATTGGATGTTTGATGAATACATTTAGAGTTTTTCACAATTGCTTCCATATTTTAATTTTTGGTGCCACAAATCCAATATAAACATACCAACACAACAGGTGCACTTCTCAGTAAACAATGATACTATCAGACTTGTTTACAATAAAACAACATTTATCTTACTAACTGAAATGGTGACCTTCATAGCATTATACCTGGGTTCAAAACATCCCATTGCCATGGAACTGGATTGGCTAAGAACAGTTTCATAAATTTCTCTCTTTCAAGAGTTGGTTCCAAAGGGTGATAATTTCTTCTGTTGGGGATGGATACTT
>NW_026267757.1:86408-88181 GCF_000697945.3 Frankliniella occidentalis
TACGACCGTGTCACACGGCGAGGAGAGCAGGGCGCATCTGGACGTTGTCCGGGCAGTGCTGGACGTCTAGGTACGACCGTGTCACAGGGCGAGGAGAGCAGGGCGCATCTGGACGTTGGCGGGGCAGTGCTGGACGTGTAGAAATGACCACCGAGGGTCGGGAGTCGTCTGGTCATTTCTGGTCGTAAGTTGGACGTCCAAGACTCTATTACGTTACGGACGTTATTGGTTGTCCGTTTATGACTGCATGATGTAGCTGGTCGTGTTGGTCATAGCGGACGTAAATGGATGCTGTTGGGAACCCGCTATTCTGGTCGTGTTTTGGTCAGTCTGGACGTAGTGGACGCAATAACCCGTGCAGGACGTCCGTGTTCTTTTGAACTGGGCGTCTCTGGACGCTAATTTGGACGCGTCCTACGTCCAGTCTACATCCAGCACCGTCCAGCAGTAACCTAGTTACGTCCAGTTGCTCCATCAGGGACGCCTTACACTTCACCATACCCTGGTGACCCTCATGAAGCATCGTAAGAACCTGCTTACGAAGTTCAGACGGAACTACCAATTTGTTATGAAAATACAACAATTCATTTTCAAAAGTTAATTCATACCTGATTTGCCAATACCTTTGAGCATGTAAAGATAGATGTTTCTTTTTGGCAGGCCACTTAGCTTGAACACACTTAATAAGTTCTTGTAGAACAGCATCATTATAAGTAGAATTTATATAAACACTATCTTTGGCAAATGAAGATGGAATGATAACATTATGCACATGATACATTAGAACTTCATCATTTGGTTGGCAATCAATGTAATCTCTAGATAAAGCATCTGCAATGTACATAAATTTACCAGGCAGGTAGCTTACTTTTAATTGATATGATTGTTAGCTGGCGGTTGACGAGACATACAGGATCGAATTTTCTCCAGTTGTTGTTTCCCATTCTCATGAAGTTGAACGAGATTGGTGACTTTGGCAAGAGTTAGATCCCCGTTGGAAGTATTGAAAAACAACTCTTGTAGTGTCAAGTCTTTCACGTGATGCACCAGCGAATCAATGATGAAGATGTCATTGGGACACGCCTCCGGGATGCCACATTTAGCAATTTGAGCCTTAACTCTTGAAATGAACAGGTTGACATCCTCTTCCGGCAAACGCTGCATTTGTTTTAGCTTTAAACGCTCAAAGCACTGATTTGTGTTTGGCTTCAAATTCTCTTCAATCAGCCTAAACATCGACCTCAAATTCCCACGTTGAGCGGCGGTAGCATTTTCGTATAAGTACTCGCACTCTGGTCCGATAAGGTGGCATAGAGCTTCCACTTTTCTACCGTCATTCCAGGCCGAACGGACATTATCCAAGTCAATGTACCCAGTGAATCTCCATTTCAGGACTTTCCACTGCTGCTCAAGGTCTCCTCCGGGCGTCAATGGCTTGATCCCCTCAGCCATGACTAGTTGACAAGTTCCCGGCTCTCACACGAAGTACTACTCCACGAGACTTGCAAGGTTAAAGCCGAAGTCAGGCTAGACCACGTGACCGGCGACGCTGTACTTCTGTCACGGCCCGCAGTAGTTTTCTCTAACACTCGGGTCGAGCCCAGCAGCTCCCCGTTCTTGCCACTGACCTCAGCTCTGACTTCTTATCTTGAAACTTCAACTTGCACTCGCCGAACCGACTGCGCCATGTGGTGTACTGGTGTACTCGAGGGTGGAAGGGTAAGAGATGGTCCACGAGTGGTTAACTTTGAAGACTGGTTTATTCGCAGACCG
>NW_026267757.1:89901-90362 GCF_000697945.3 Frankliniella occidentalis
GCAAGGGTCGACTTTGGGGGGGTCATGTTAAGTGAAAAAACCGCTAGGACCTACCCTTATCATTGTTTATTTGACAGCCACCCCTCAACCCCAACGTGCCTCGACTTGACGACTCGCGAGGCTACTTTCGGCTCACATGCGTCAATCACAAACTATTTTTGCACTTGCGTCGGTGTGGAAGTTCTTAGCACGAGTTAATCCACCCTGGCACGAGTCAATGCGGTTTCTAGAATCGATACCATTCGGAACTCAAATTCTTCGAGCTCCATGTCCTTGAAATCATTTCTGAAATATCAAGCGCCATGCGGTGTTGCCCCGAGCGCTGGCGTTCTTATTAACTTCGCCTTACAAGATTATTTCAATCTAGAATGCTTACTTCAAGCTCCAACCGGGCTCGATCAATTCAAGTGCATTTGGCGCTTGTATCAAGTAAAATGCACTTGGATCAAGTTTAGGCTTTT
>NW_026267758.1:0-3373 GCF_000697945.3 Frankliniella occidentalis
CCCCAACACACAACATCGGGTGTTTCTTTGCTAGCGCTTGGGTCTACTCACACCCTGGCGCTTTTCAGGGTAGGCAAACCCGTCTGTACTGGCGCGTTCAAAGAAACGCCGGTTATACCCACCTTGGTGTCGAGCACGAAGCGTTTGGTGAAGTGGAAGTCGACGATGACGCCCTTCTCGGTGGCCTCGTTGAGCACGCTCAGCCGGCCCTTGTAGCCCTTCGTGTCGAGGAGCGCCACCACGTCCACCACGTGGTACTTGTTCTTGGTGTAGTCCACGTCGACGCGGTACTTGGCCCCCGCCCGCTCGACCAGCAGCCACTGGCGCGCGCGCCCGCTCGAGGCGACCACGGCGCCCGTCACGCGGAAGGGCGCCGCCCAGGACGCCGACGCCGACCTCGGGAAGGAGGCGTCCAGCTCCAGGGTGTGGTGCAGCGACACAGCCGTGCTGTTGTCCACGTACGTGCCGTTGATGACGAGCTCGTGGTGCTATGCGGACGCAGGCGAACGTCAGTAATACATATTTTATTGTGCAATTTATTCGACTTGACCGGCTTGAGGGTGGGCCACTCACCGCGTTGGGCCCGTTGGGCACGGTGACCTCGTAGCGGCCGTGCGCGCTGGCCCGGTAGCGGCCGCGGCTCTGCTGCGCCACGTCGGCCTTGAGGTCTAGCAGCCTCCAGGGGCAGGCGAGCTGCGCGTTGAGGCGGTACACGGACAGGCCGGCCGCCGCGCTGTCGGCCGCGCGCTGCGTCACGCCGTACTCCAGCATGGCGTTCCAGCGGACGTCCTTGGAGTACTGCAGCAGCGCGTGGCTCGACAGGCTGGCGTCGGTCGTGAGGTGCTGCAGGTCGAGTCGGTAGTCGACGCCCTTTTTCGGGCAGGCCAGCGTGGCCTTGAGCGCCAGGTCGGCGTGGTCGTTGGGGTGCCGGTTGCGGTAGAGCTGCTGGGCGGACCACACCGTGTCGCCCAGTCCCAGCTGCTGGCTGCTCTCCCAGTAGCGGTCCGCGCGCTGCGCGTCCAGGGAGGCCACCACGTTGTACTGCGGCCACTGCGACATCTGCGGAGAGGGTGGCGCGTTAGTTGGGCGGCGGCAGACGGTGTGGGGAGGGACGGCACTGCGCCACCGCTGGCACCCACCTGGAGGTTGAAGGACGCGCTCTTTCTGGACAGGGCCCCCTTGTCGTTGCTCTGGTACTTGGCGGACAGGCCCACGTCGTGTGCCTTGGAGGCGCCCAGCTTGTAGTTGGCTGTGACCTTGGCGCTGACGACGTTCGGTGGTGACCAGCGGGCGCTGCCCTGCAGCCCGGCCTCCAGGCCGAGGTCTGCGGCACGCGTCGTGGCGGAGAGGTCCCACTTGTGACCGTTGCGGCTGAGGTCCGCGGCCAGGGCGATGGGCTTGTCGGTCAGACCGCCCACCGTCAGGTCGGCGCTGTACTTGGCGTTGGTCACGTAGCTGACGGCGCCACGCATGTCCAGCAGCGGCCGGCGCTGCCAGGCCACCGTCATGGTGGGCTCGAGGCGGCTGCCCGCCTGCCCGCCCGCGGCCGCCGTCTGCACGCAGGACGCGGCCAGGGCGAGCATCTCGCGCCCGTCCTTGTTGACGGTCACGTCCAGCGAGCGCTTGTCGCGCGCCAGGTTGGCCTTGGCGCTGGCCTCCAGGGCCGCCCACGGCGAGGTGAGCTGCGCACGCGCGCTCAGCTGCCGCGCGTCCAGCCACAGCGAGCCGCGCAGCCGACGGTTGACCCGCGAGCCCGGGGTGTCGAAGGTGGCCGACCACGAGATGGGCGTCCTGCGGGGGAGCAAGCGAGAGGGTGAGATAAGGATCGAGAGATGGACTTGTGGGCGGCGCGGGGGCCTTGCGGGGGCCGCGAGCGCGCAGCCCCCGCGCCGCCTCCGGCCAGGCAGGCTTGTGTCGCTGGCATCATCTCATCATGTCGTGATTAGCGTGGGGTTGGTCGCGATAAGAACGGGTGAAGTCGGTGACGTCAGACCAAACGCTGAAAAAGGAAAATGGTCAGCTCAGCCGCTCGCAACCCCCTTGCACTGCCTGCCCTGCACCAGGCGGAAGTACCCCTGCTGCCCTCACTACTCGGCTTTGGATTGGAACAACCGCCGCTGGTAGACGCCTCCCCCTCCCCCTCCCCGCCGCCGCGCCCCGTCCGCCCTGCGGTAGACACGGTGCTGATGAGGGGAGCGGGGTTGGGGGAGGTTCTCACCACCTCTGACCTTACCTCCCACCATCCATCAGCGGGGTGGGACAGCCAGACGGCCACACAGACGGTCGGTCGGGCAGCCGACGAGGCGAGCGCCCGATTGGATTATAGGACCAGACCGGTGCGCCCGCGCCCGCGCCCGCGGACAGCCTGCTCACGCGCCTGATTAATGCGCATCTATTTGTCGCCTGAAATGAGTTTTTTTTTACCAGCCCCGGAGGGCAACGTTTGTGTGGCGCTCCGCTACGCGCTCCAATATCAACAGAGCGGCCCTCCTGAAACTGGGGCTCAAATTGACTGCCGTTTTTCAATTGTTTGCCTGCCGGGCGGGGGACTGGCACAGAATGTCACCTTCGGCTCGACAGGGGAACGACCCTTAGCCAGCAAGTACTCACGAGGCGTCCGTTGGGTGGTCGTGCTCGAGCTTGTAGATGAACTTGTAGGCGTCGAACGTGTCGGTGCGGAGCAGGCCGACGGAGAGGTTGAAGGGCCCGGTGAGCGGGAAGTAAGGTGCGTCTGGGAAGCGGGAGGCGTTGGCGTAGGACAGCGCGCCGCACAGCTGGAAGCCCGTGACTGTGGCCGCCATACTGGAGGTGCAGCCCTCCGTCTCCTCGCGGTCCTCCAGGATGCCGTCGAGCTCGCGCGGCTGCTCGCGGTGCAACAGGTACAGCCGGGAGGTGACCTCCACGACGTCGACGCGCTCGCGAGGCGTGTGGAGCGACACCTCGACCAGCTTGGCGCCGTCCACGCGCACCCGCCCGTCGATGTAGGTGTTGGAGTGCAGCGTGCTCACGGTGCGCAGGCCCGTCCGCGTCACGTACGCGTTGACGCCCATGTTGGCGACGACTTGCAGGGCGGCGGAGGGGGCGATGCGGCCCTCGACCAGGGCAGCGCGTCTGCTCAGCATCTCGGACAGGTCCAGGCGGCCTCGCACCTGGGGGGAGGGCGGGGCGGTGAGCGAGGCGATAGGCGGTAGGGTGACTCGAGACAAAGGGTGCGTCCTTTTCATCTAACTTCCATCGCGCGATCACGTCGATCACGTCGATCGCGGCCGAGCTCGATCGACGCGCCGCCTTCTAACGCCGCTGCAGAACGTTGCTGCGCATGCGCAGAGGGTTCGCGCGCGACCGTTTCCTCTCCTGCGCATGCGCAGCAACG